>NW_026894293.1:0-153584 GCF_032452875.1 Bos javanicus | reverse complement strand
CAGTGCATGATCAGTCACGTGATCAGTGCATGATCATCATGTGACCAGTACATGGTAGCTGCGTGATCATGCATGATCAGTCACGTGAGCAGTGCATGATAGCCACGTGATCAGTGCATGATCAGCCACGAGATCAGTATGATCAGTCACGTGATCAGTGCATGATCAGTCACGTGATCAGTGCATGATCAGTCACGTGATCAGTGCATGATCAGCCACGTGATCAGTGCATGACCAGGCACGTGATCAGTGCATGTCCAGCCAAGTGATCAGTGCATGATCAGCCACGTGATCAGTGCATGATCAGTCACGTGATCAGTGCATGATCAGTACGTGATCAGTGTATGATCAGCCACGTGATCAGTGCATGATCAGCCACGTGATCAGTGCATGATCAGTTACGTGCTCAGTGCATGATCAGTTACGTGACCAGTACAAGGTAGCTACGTGATCATTGCCTGATCAGCCACGTGATCAGTGCATGATAGCCACGTGATCAGTGCATGATAGCCACGTGATCAGTGCATGATCAGTCATGTGATACGTGTGTGATCAGCCACGTGATCAGTGCATGATTTCCTCGTGATCAGTGCATGACAGCCACGTGATCAGTGCATGAGAGCCACAGGATCAGTGCATGATCAGTCACGTGATACATGTGTGATCAGCCACGTGATCAGTGCATGATGAGCCACGTGATCAGTGCAGGATCAATTACGTGATCAGTGCATGATCAGTCACGTGACCAGTGCATGGTTGCTACGTGATCGTTGCATGGTCAGCCACGTGAGCAGAGCATGATAGCCACGTGGTCAGTGCATGATCAGTCACGTGATCAGTGCATGATCAGCACGTGATCAGTGCATGATCAGTTACGTGATCTGTGCATGATCAGTCACGTTACCAGTATATGGTTGCTACGTGATCATTGCATGACGAGCCACGTGAGCAGTGCATGATAGCCACGTGATGTGTGCATGAGTTATGTGAGCAGAGTATGATCAGCCACGTGATCAGTGCATGAGTGCCACGTGATAAGTGCATGATATGTCACGTGACAGGTGTGTGATCAGCCACGTGAACAGTGCATGTTCAGCCACGTGATCAGTGCATGATAGCCACGTGATCAGTGCATGATCAGTTACGTGAGCAGTGTATGATCAGCCACGTGATCAGTGCATGGTCAGACACGTGAACAGTGCATGATCAGCCACGTGATCAGTGCATGATATCCGAGTGATCAGTGCATGATCATCACGTGATCAGTGTATGATCAGCCACGTGAACAGTGCATGATCAGTCACGTGATCTGGGCCTGATGAGCTGCGTGATTACTGTCTGCTCATCTGCTTGACAATTGCCAGCTGAGCTGCACGATTCCTGCCTGCTCAGCTGCTGGATTATTGCCAGCTGAGCAGCATGATTCCTCACACCTGAGTTCCATGATTATTGCCTGCTGACTGTTTGATTCGTGCCTACTCAGCTCTTTGTTTATTGCCTCCAGAGGCACGTGATCAGTGTATGATAGCAAACGTGATCAGCGCATGATCAGTCACGTGATCAGCGCCATTAAGTCACGTGATCACTGCATGATAGTCATGTGATCAGTCCATGATCAGTCACGGTATCAGTGCATGATCAGCCACGTGATCAGTGCATGATCTGTCACAAGATTAGTGTATGATCAGCCACGTGATCAGTGCACGGGCAGTCATGTGATCAGTGCATGATATAGACGTGAACAGTGCATGATCAGTCTCGTGATCAGTGCATGATAGCCACGTGATCAGTGCATGATCAGTCACGTGATGGGTGCATGATCATTCACGTGACCAGTACATGGTAGCTGCGTGATCAGGGCATGATCAGCCACGTGAGCAGTGCATGATAGCCACGTGATCAGTGCATGATCAGTCACGTGATCAGTGCATGATCAGTTACGTGATCAGTGCATGATCAGCCACGTGATCAGTGCATGATCAGGCACGTGATCAGTGTATGACCAGCCAAGTGATCAGTGCATGATAGCCACGTGATCAGTGCATGATCAGCCACGTGATCAGTGCATGATCAGTTATGTGATCAGTGTATGATCAGCCACGTGATCAGTGCATGATCAGCCACGTGATCAGTGCATGATCAGTTACGTGATCAGTGCATGATCAGCCACGTGATCAGTGCATGGTAGCTACGTGATCAGTGCCTGATCAGTCACGTGATCCGTGCGTGATCAGCCACGTGATCAGTGCATGATAGCCACGTGATCAGTGCATGACAGCCACGTGATCAGTGCATGAGAGCCACGGGATCAGTGCATGATCAGTCACGTGATACATGTGTGATCAGCCACGTGATCAGTGCATGATGAGCCACGTGATCAGTGCAGGATCAATTACGTGATCAGTGCATGATCAGTCACGTGACCAGTACATGGTTGCTCACGTGATCGTTGCATGATCAGCCACGTGGAGCAGAGCATGATAGCCACGTGGTCAGTGCATGATCAGTCACGTGATCAGTGCATGATCAGTCACGTGAACAGTGCATGATCATTTACGTGATCTTTGCATGATCAGTCACGTTACCAGTATATGGTTGCTACGTGATCATTCCATGACGAGCCACGTGAGCAGTGCATGATAGCCACGTGATGTGTGCATGAGTTACGTGAGCAGAGTATGATCAGCCACGTGATCAGTGCATGAGTGCCACGTGATCAGTGCATGATATGTCACGTGACAGGTGTGTGATCAGCCACGTGAACAGTGCATGTTCAGCCACGTGATCAGTGCATGATAGCCACGTGATCAGTGCATGATCAGTTACGTGAGCAGTGTATGATCAGCCACGTGATCAGTGCATGGTCAGACACGTGAACAGTGTATGATCAGCCACGTGATCAGTGCATGATATCCAAGTGATCAGTGCATGATCATCACGTGATCAGTGTATGATCAGCCACGTGAACAGTGCATGCTCAGTCACGTGATCTGGGCCTGCTGAGCTGCGTGATTACTGTCTGCTCATCTGCTTGACAATTGCCAGCTGAGCTGCACGATTCCTGCCTGCTCAGCTGCTTGATTATTGCCAGCTGAGCAGCATGATTCCTCACACCTGTGTTCCATGATTATTGCCTGCTGACTGTTTGATTCGTGCCTACTCAGCTCTTTGTTTATTGCCTCCAGAGGCACATGATCAGTGTATGATAGCAAACATGATCAGCGCATGATCAGTCACATGATCAGCGCCATTAAGTCACGTGATCACTACATGATAGTCATGTGATCAGTCCATGCTCAGTCACGGTATCAGTGCATGATCAGCCACGTGATCAGTGCATGATCTGTCACAAGAGTAGTGTATGATCATCCACGTGATCAGTGCACGGGCAGTCATGTGATCAGTGCATGATATAGACGTGAACAGTGCATGATCAGTCTCGTGATCAGTGCATGATAGCCACGTGATCAGTGCATGATCAGTCACCTGATGGGTGTATGGTCATTCACGTGACCTGTACATGGTAGCTACGTGATCATTGCATGATAAGCCACGTGAGTAGTGCATGATAGCCACGTGATCACTGCATGATCAGTCACGTGATCAGTGCATGATCAGTCATGTGACCAGTCCATGGTAGCTGCGTGATCAGTGCATGATCAGCCACGTGAGCAGTGCATGATAGCCACGTGATCAGTGCATGATCAGACACGTGATCAGTGCATGATCAGTCACGTGATCAGTGCATGATCAGCCACGTGGATCAGTGCATGACCAGGCACGTGATCAGTGCATGTCCAGCCACGTGATCAGTGCATGATCAGCCACGTGATCAGTGCATGATCAGCCACGTGATCAGTGCATGATGAGCCACGTGATCAGTGCAGGATCAATTACGTGATCAGTGCATGATCAGTCACGTGACCAGTACATGGTTGCTACGTGATCGTTGCATGATCAGCCACGTGAGCAGAGCATGATAGCCACGTGGTCAGTGCATGATCAGTCACGTGATCAGTACATGATCAGACACGTGAACAGTGCATGATCATTTACGTGATCTGTGCATGATCAGTCACGTTACCAGTATATGGTTGCTACGTGATCATTCCATGACGAGCCACGTGAGCAGTGCATGATAGCCACGTGATGTGTGCATGAGTTACGTGAGCAGAGTATGATCAGCCACGTGATCAGTGCATGAGTGCCACGTGATCAGTGCATGATATGTCACGTGACAGGTGTGTGATCAGCCACGTGAACAGTGCATGTTCAGCCACGTGATCAGTGCATGATAGCCACGTGATCAGTGCATGATCAGTTACGTGAGCAGTGTATGATCAGCCACGTGATCAGTGCATGGTCAGACACGTGAACAGTGTATGATCAGCCACGTGATCAGTGCATGATATCCAAGTGATCAGTGCATGATCATCACGTGATCAGTGTATGATCAGCCACGTGAACAGTGCATGCTCAGTCACGTGATCTGGGCCTGCTGAGCTGCGTGATTACTGTCTGCTCATCTGCTTGACAATTGCCAGCTGAGCTGCACGATTCCTGCCTGTCATCTGCTTGACAATTGCCAGCTGTGCTGCGTAATTGCCCCTGCCTGCTCAGCTGCTTGATTATTGCCAGCTGAGCAGCATGATTCCTCACACCTGAGTTCCATGATTATTGCCTGCTGACTGTTTGATTCGTGCCTACTCAGCTCTTTGTTTATTGCCTCCAGAGGCACATGATCAGTGTATGATAGCAAACATGATCAGCGCATGATCAGTCACATGATCAGCGCCATTAAGTCACGTGATCACTACATGATAGTCATGTGATCAGTCCATGCTCAGTCACGGTATCAGTGCATGATCAGCCACGTGATCAGTGCATGATCTGTCACAAGATTAGTGTATGATCATCCACGTGATCAGTGCACGGGCAGTCATGTGATCAGTGCATGATATAGACGTGAACAGTGCATGATCAGTCTCGTGATCAGTGCATGATAGCCACGTGATCAGTGCATGATCAGTCACCTGATGGGTGTATGATCATTCACGTGACCTGTACATGGTAGCTACATGATCATTGCATGATCAGCCACGTGAGTAGTGCATGATAGCCACGTGATCACTGCATGATCAGTCACGTGAATCAGTGCATGATCAGTCATGTGACCAGTACATGGTAGCTGCGTGATCATGGCATGATCAGCCACGTGAGCAGTGCATGATAGCCACGTGATCAGTGCATGATCAGACACGAGATCAGTGCATGATCAGTCACGTGATCAGTGCATGATCAGCCACGTGATCAGTGCATGACCAGGCACGTGATCAGTGTATGTCCAGCCACGTGATCAGTGCATGATAGCCACGTGATCAGTGCATGATCAGTCACGTGATCAGTGCATGATCAGTTACGTGATCAGTGTATGATCAGCCACGTGATCAGTGCATGATCAGCCACGTGATCAGTGCATGATCAATTACGTGCTCAGTGCATGATCAGTTAGGTGACCAGTACATGGTAGCTACGTGATCATTGCATGATAAGCCACGTGATCAGTGCATGATCAGCCACGTGATCAGTGCATGATAGCCACGTGATCAGTGCATGACCAGTCACGTGATACGTGTGTGATCAGCCACGTGATCAGTGCATGATATCCACGTGATCAGTGCATGACAGCCACGTGATCAGTGCATGAGAGCCACGGGATCAGTGCATGATCAGTCACGTGATACATGTGTGATCAGCCACGTGATCAGTGCATGATGAGCCACGTGATCAGTGCAGGATCAATTACGTGATCAGTGCATGATCAGTCACGTGACCAGTACATGGTTGCTACGTGATCGTTGCATGATCAGCCACGTGAGCAGAGCATGATAGCCACGTGGTCAGTGCATGATCAGTCACGTGATCAGTACATGATCAGTCACGTGAACAGTGCATGATCAGTTACGTGATCAGTGCATGATCAGTCACGTGACCAGTATATGGTTGCTACGTGGATCAGTCCATGACGAGCCACGTGAGCAGTGCATGATAGCCACGTGATGTGTGCATGAGTTACGTGAGCAGTGCATGATCAGCCACGTGATCAGTGCATGAGAGTCACGTGATCAGTGCATGATATGTCACGTGACAGGTGCGTGATCAGCCACGTGAACAGTGCATGTTCAGCCACGTGATCAGTGCATGATAGCCACGTGATCAGTGCATGATCAGTCACGTGAGCAGTGCATGATCAGCCACGTGATCAGTGCATGATCAGACAGGTGACCAGTACATGGTAGCTGCGTGATCAGTGCATGATCAGTCACGTGACCAGTGCATGGTAGCTACGTGATCAGTGCATGATAAGCCACGTGATCAGTGCATGATCAGTCACGTGATCAGTGCATGATCAGACACGAGATCAGTGCATGATCAGTCACGTGATCAGTGCATGATCAGCCACGTGATCAGTGCATGACCAGGCACGTGATCAGTGTATGTCCAGCCAAGTGATCAGTGCATGATAGCCACGTGATCAGTGCATGATCAGTCACGTGATCAGTGCATGATCAATTATGTGATCAGTGTATGATCAGCCACGTGATCAGTGCATGATCAGCCACATGATCAGTGCATGATCAATTACGTGCTCAGTGCATGATCAGTTAGGTGACCAGTACAAGGTAGCTACGTGATCATTGCCTGATAAGCCACGTGATCAGTGCATGATAGCCACGTGATCAGTGCATGATAGCCACGTGATCAGTGCATGATCAGTCATGTGATACGTGTGTGATCAGCCACATGATCAGTGCATGATATCCACGTGATCAGTGCATGACAGCCACGTGATCAGTGCATGAGAGCCACGGGATCAGTGCATGATCAGTCACGTGATACATGTGTGATCAGCCACGTGATCAGTGCATGATGAGCCACGTGATCAGTGCAGGATCAATTACGTGATCAGTGCATGATCAGTCACGTGACCAGTACATGGTTGCTACGTGATCGTTGCATGATCAGCCACGTGAGCAGAGCATGATAGCCACGTGGTCAGTGCATGATCAGTCACGTGATCAGTACATGATCAGTCACGTGAACAGTGCATGATCATTTACGTGATCTTTGCATGATCAGTCACGTTACCAGTATATGGTTGCTACGTGATCATTCCATGACGAGCCACGTGAGCAGTGCATGATAGCCACGTGATGTGTGCATGAGTTACGTGAGCAGAGTATGATCAGCCACGTGATCAGTGCATGAGTGCCACGTGATCAGTGCATGATATGTCACGTGACAGGTGTGTGATCAGCCACGTGAACAGTGCATGTTCAGCCACGTGATCAGTGCATGATAGCCACGTGATCAGTGCATGATCAGTTACGTGAGCAGTGTATGATCAGCCACGTGATCAGTGCATGGTCAGACACGTGAACAGTGTATGATCAGCCACGTGATCAGTGCATGATATCCAAGTGATCAGTAAATGATCATCACGTGATCAGTGTATGATCAGCCACGTGAACAGTGCATGCTCAGTCACGTGATCTGGGCCTGCTGAGCTGCGTGATTACTGTCTGCTCATCTGCTTGACAATTGCCAGCTGAGCTGCACGATTCCTGCCTGCTCAGCTGCTTGATTATTGCCAGCTGAGCAGCATGATTCCTCACACCTGAGTTCTATGATTATTGCCTGCTGACTGTTTGATTCGTGCCTACTCAGCTCTTTGTTTATTGCCTCCAGAGGCACATGATCAGTGTATGATAGCAAACATGATCAGCGCATGATCAGTCACATGATCAGCGTCATTAAGTCACGTGATCACTACATGATAGTCATGTGATCAGTCCATGCTCAGTCACGGTATCAGTGCATGATCAGCCACGTGATCAGTGCATGATCTGTCACAAGATTAGTGTATGATCATCCACGTGATCAGTGCACGGGCAGTCATGTGATCAGTGCATGATATAGACGTGAACAGTGCATGATCAGTCTCGTGATCAGTGCATGATAGCCACGTGATCAGTGCATGATCAGTCACCTGATGGGTGTATGATCATTCACGTGACCTGTACATGGTAGCTACATGATCATTGCATGATCAGCCACGTGAGTAGTGCATGATAGCCACGTGATCACTGCATGATCAGTCACGTGATCAGTGCATGATCAGTCATGTGACCAGTACATGGTAGCTGCGTGATCATGGCATGATCAGCCACGTGAGCAGTGCATGATAGCCACGTGATCAGTGCATGATCAGACACGAGATCAGTGCATGATCAGTCACGTGATCAGTGCATGATCAGCCACGTGATCAGTGCATGACCAGGCACGTGATCAGTGCATGTCCAGCCACGTGATCAGTGCATGATAGCCACGTGATCAGTGCATGATCAGCCACGTGATCAGTGCATGATGAGCCACGTGATCAGTGCAGGATCAATCACGTGATCAGTGCATGATCAGTCACGTGACCAGTACATGGTTGCTACGTGATCGTTGCATGATCAGCCACGTGAGCAGAGCATGATAGCCACGTGGTCAGTGCATGATCAGTCACGTGATCAGTACATGATCAGTCACGTGAACAGTGCATGATCATTTACGTGATCTGTGCATGATCAGTCACGTTACCAGTATATGGTTGCTACGTGATCATTCCATGACGAGCCACGTGAGCAGTGCATGATAGCCACGTGATGTGTGCATGAGTTACGTGAGCAGAGTATGATCAGCCACGTGATCAGTGCATGAGTGCCACGTGATCAGTGCATGATATGTCACGTGACACGTGTGTGATCAGCCACGTGAACAGTGCAAGTTCAGCCACGTGATCAGTGCATGATAGCCACGTGATCAGTGCATGATCAGTTACGTGAGCAGTGTATGATCAGCCACGTGATCAGTGCATGGTCAGACACGTGAACAGTGTATGATCAGCCACGTGATCAGTGCATGATAGCCACGTGATCAGTGCATGATCATCACGTGATCAGTGTATGATCAGCCACGTGAACAGTGCATGCTCAGTCACGTGATCTGGGCCTGCTGAGCTGCGTGATTACTGTCTGCTCATCTGCTTGACAATTGCCAGCTGAGCTGCACGATTCCTGCCTGTCATCTGCTTGACAATTGCCAGCTGTGCTGCGTAATTCCTGCCTGCTCAGCTGCTTGATTATTGCCAGCTGAGCAGCATGATTCCTCACACCTGAGTTCCATGATTATTGCCTGCTGACTGTTTGATTCGTGCCTACTCAGCTCTTTGTTTATTGCCTCCAGAGGCACATGATCAGTGTATGATAGCAAACATGATCAGCGCATGATCAGTCACATGATCAGCGCCATTAAGTCACGTGATCACTACATGATAGTCATGTGATCAGTCCATGCTCAGTCACGGTATCAGTGCATGATCAGCCACGTGATCAGTGCATGATCTGTCACAAGATTAGTGTATGATCATCCACGTGATCAGTGCACGGGCAGTCATGTGATCAGTGCATGATATAGACGTGAACAGTGCATGATCAGTCTCGTGATCAGTGCATGATAGCCACGTGATCAGTGCATGATCAGTCACCTGATGGGTGTATGATCATTCACGTGACCTGTACATGGTAGCTACATGATCATTGCATGATCAGCCACGTGAGTAGTTCATGATAGCCACGTGATCACTGCATGATCAGTCACGTGATCAGTGCATGATCAGTCACGTGACCAGTACATGGTAGCTGCGTGATCATGGCATGATCAGCCACGTGAGCAGTGCATGATAGCCACGTGATCAGTGCATGATCAGACACGAGATCAGTGCATGATCAGTCACGTGATCAGTGCATGATCAGCCACGTGATCAGTGCATGACCAGGCACGTGATCAGTGTATGTCCAGCCAAGTGATCAGTGCATGATAGCCACGTGATCAGTGCATGATCAGTCACGTGATCAGTGCATGATCAGTTACGTGATCAGTGTATGATCAGCCACGTGATCAGTGCATGATCAGCCACATGATCAGTGCATGATCAATTACGTGCTCAGTGCATGATCAGTTAGGTGACCAGTACATGGTAGCTACGTGATCATTGCATGATAAGCCACGTGATCAGTGCATGATAGCCACGTGATCAGTGCATGATAGCCACGTGATCAGTGCATGACCAGTCACGTGATATGTGTGTGATCAGCCACGTGATCAGTGCATGATATCCACGTGATCAGTGCATGACAGCCACGTGATCAGTGCATGAGAGCCACGGGATCAGTGCATGATCAGTCACGTGATACAGGGTGATCAGCCACGTGATCAGTGCATGATGAGCCACGTGATCAGTGCAGGATCAATTACGTGATCAGTGCATGATCAGTCACGTGACCAGTACATGGTTGCTACGTGATCGTTGCATGATCAGCCACGTGAGCAGAGCATGATAGCCACGTGGTCAGTGCATGATCAGTCACGATATCAGTACATGATCAGTCACGTGAACAGTGCATGATCATTTACGTGATCTTTGCATGATCAGTCACGTGACCAGTATATGGTTGCTACGTGATCAGTGCATGACGAGCCACGTGAGCAGTGCATGATAGCCACGTGATGTGTGCATGAGTTACGTGAGCAGAGCATGATCAGCCACGTGATCAGTGCATGAGCAGCCACGTGATCAGTGCATGATATGTCACGTGACAGGTGTGTGATCAGCCACGTGAACAGTGCATGTTCAGCCACGTGATCAGTGCATGATAGCCACGTGATCAGTGCATGATCAGTCACGTGAGCAGTGTATGATCAGCCACGTGATCAGTGCATGATCAGTCACGTGACCAGTACATGGTAGCCGCGTGATCAGGGCATGATCAGCCACGTGAGCAGTGCATGATAGCCACGTGATCAGTGCATGATCAGCCACGAGATCAGTGCATGATCAGTCACGTGATCAGTGCATGATCAGCCACGTGATCAGTGCATGATCAGTCACGTGATCAGTGCATGATCAGCCACGTGATCAGTGCATGACCAGGCACGTGATCAGTGTATGTCCAGCCAAGTGATCAGTGCATGATAGCCACGTGATCAGTGCATGATCAGTCACGTGATCAGTGCATGATCAATTATGTGATCAGTGTATGATCAGCCACGTGATCAGTGCATGATCAGCCACATGATCAGTGCATGATCAATTACGTGCTCAGTGCATGATCAGTCACGTGACCAGTACAAGGTAGCTACGTGATCATTGCCTGATAAGCCACGTGATCAGTGCATGATAGCCACGTGATCAGTGCATGATAGCCACGTGATCAGTGCATGATCAGTCATGTGATACGTGTGTGATCAGCCACGTGATCAGTGCATGCTATCCACGTGATCAGTGCATGACAGCCACGTGATCAGTGCATGAGAGCCACGGGATCAGTGCATGATCAGTCACGTGATACATGTGTGATCAGCCACGTGATCAGTGCATGATGAGCCACGTGATCAGTGCAGGATCAATTACGTGATCAGTGCATGATCAGTCACGTGACCAGTACATGGTTGCTACGTGATCGTTGCATGATCAGCCACGTGAGCAGAGCATGATAGCCACGTGGTCAGTGCATGATCAGTCACGTGATCAGTACATGATCAGTCACGTGAACAGTGCATGATCATTTACGTGATCTTTGCATGATCAGTCACGTTACCAGTATATGGTTGCTACGTGATCATTCCATGACGAGCCACGTGAGCAGTGCATGATAGCCACGTGATGTGTGCATGAGTTATGTGAGCAGAGTATGATCAGCCACGTGATCAGTGCATGAGTGCCACGTGATCAGTGCATGATATGTCACGTGACAGGTGTGTGATCAGCCACGTGAACAGTGCATGTTCAGCCACGTGATCAGTGCATGATAGCCACGTGATCAGTGCATGATCAGTTACGTGAGCAGTGTATGATCAGCCACGTGATCAGTGCATGGTCAGACACGTGAACAGTGTATGATCAGCCACGTGATCAGTGCATGATATCCAAGTGATCAGTGCATGATCATCACGTGATCAGTGTATGATCAGCCACGTGAACAGTGCATGCTCAGTCACGTGATCTGGGCCTGCTGAGCTGCGTGATTACTGTCTGCTCATCTGCTTGACAATTGCCAGCTGAGCTGCACGATTCCTGCCTGCTCAGCTGCTTGATTATTGCCAGCTGAGCAGCATGATTCCTCACACCTGAGTTCCATGATTATTGCCTGCTGACTGTTTGATTCGTGCCTACTCAGCTCTTTGTTTATTGCCTCCAGAGGCACATGATCAGTGTATGATAGCAAACATGATCAGCGCATGATCAGTCACATGATCAGCGCCATTAAGTCACGTGATCACTACATGATAGTCATGTGATCAGTCCATGCTCAGTCACGGTATCAGTGCATGATCAGCCACGTGATCAGTGCATGATCTGTCACAAGATTAGTGTATGATCATCCACGTGATCAGTGCACGGGCAGTCATGTGATCAGTGCATGATATAGACGTTAACAGTGCATGATCAGTCTCGTGATCAGTGCATGATAGCCACGTGATCAGTGCATGATCAGTCACCTGATGGGTGTATGATCATTCACGTGACCTGTACATGGTAGCTACGTGATCATTGCATGATCAGCCACGTGAGTAGTTCATGATAGCCACGAGATCACTGCATGATCAGTCACGTGATCAGTGCATGATCAGTCACGTGATCAGTGCATGATCAGCCACGTGATCAGTGCATGATCAGGCACGTGATCAGTGCATGATCAGCCAAGTGATCAGTGCATGATAGCCACGTGATCAGTGCATGATCAGTCACGTGATCAGTGCATGATCAGTTACGTGATCAGTGTATGATCAGCCACGTGATCAGTGCATGATCAGCCACGTGATCAGTGCATGATCAGCCACGTGCTCAGTGCATGATCAGTCACGTGACCAGTGCATGGTAGCTACGTGATCAGTGCCTGATCAGCCACGTGATCAGTGCATGATCAGCCACGTGATCAGTGCATGATCAGCCACGTGATCAGTGCATGATCAGTCACGTGATCAGTGCATGATCAGCCACGTGATCAGTGCATGATCAGCCACGTGATCAGTGCATGATCAGTCACGTGATCGTTGCATGATCAGTCACGTGACCAGTGTATGGTCAGCTACGTGATCATTGCATGATCAGCCACGTGATCAGTGCATGATAGCCACGTGATCTGTGCATGAGTTACGTGAGCAGACATGATCAGCCACGTGATCAGTGCATGAGCAGCCACGTGATCAGTGCATGATCAGTCACGTGACAGGTGTATGATCAGCCACGTGAACAGTGCATGATCAGCCACGTGATCAGTGCATGATCAGCCACGTGATCAGTGCATGATCAGTCACGTGAGCAGTGCATGATCAGTCACGTGATCAGTGCATGATCAGTCATGTGACCAGTGCATGGTAGCTGCGTGATCATGGCATGATCAGCCACGTGAGCAGTGCATGATAGCCACGTGATCAGTGCATGATCAGCCACGAGATCAGTGCATGATCAGTCACGTGATCAGTGCATGATCAGCCACGTGATCAGTGCATGATCAGCCACGTGATCAGTGCATGATCAGCCACGTGATCAGTGCATGACCAGGCACGTGATCAGTGCATGTCCAGCCAAGTGATCAGTGCATGATAGCCACGTGATCAGTGCATGATCAGTCACGTGATCAGTGCATGATCAATTATGTGATCAGTGTATGATCAGCCACGTGATCAGTGCATGATCAGCCACATGATCAGTGCATGATCAATTACGTGCTCAGTGCATGATCAGTTACGTGACCAGTACAAGGTAGCTACGTGATCATTGCCTGATAAGCCACGTGATCAGTGCATGATAGCCACGTGATCAGTGCATGATAGCCACGTGATCAGTGCATGATCAGTCATGTGATACGTGTGTGATCAGCCACATGATCAGTGCATGATATCCACGTGATCAGTGCATGACAGCCACGTGATCAGTGCATGAGAGCCACGGGATCAGTGCATGATCAGTCACGTGATACATGTGTGATCAGCCACGTGATCAGTGCATGATGAGCCACGTGATCAGTGCAGGATCAATTACGTGATCAGTGCATGATCAGTCACGTGACCAGTACATGGTTGCTACGTGATCGTGCATGATCAGCCACGTGAGCAGAGCATGATAGCCACGTGGTCAGTGCATGATCAGTCACGTGATCAGTACATGATCAGTCACGTGAACAGTGCATGATCATTTACGTGATCTTTGCATGATCAGTCACGTTACCAGTATATGGTTGCTACGTGATCATTCCATGACGAGCCACGTGAGCAGTGCATGATAGCCACGTGATGTGTGCATGAGTTATGTGAGCAGAGTATGATCAGCCACGTGATCAGTGCATGAGTGCCACGTGATCAGTGCATGATATGTCACGTGACAGGTGTGTGATCAGCCACGTGATCAGTGCATGATATCCAAGTGATCAGTACATGATCATCACGTGATCAGTGTATGATCAGCCACGTGAACAGTGCATGCTCAGTCACGTGATCTGGGCCTGCTGAGCTGCGTGATTACTGTCTGCTCATCTGCTTGACAATTGCCAGCTGAGCTGCACGATTCCTGCCTGCTCAGCTGCTTGATTATTGCCAGCTGAGCAGCATGATTCCTCACACCTGAGTTCCATGATTATTGCCTGCTGACTGTTTGATTCGTGCCTACTCAGCTCTTTGTTTATTGCCTCCAGAGGCACATGATCAGTGTATGATAGCAAACATGATCAGCGCATGATCAGTCACATGATCAGCGCCATTAAGTCACGTGATCACTACATGATAGTCATGTGATCAGTCCATGCTCAGTCACGGTATCAGTGCATGATCAGCCACGTGATCAGTGCATGATCTGTCACAAGATTAGTGTATGATCATCCACGTGATCAGTGCACGGGCAGTCATGTGATCAGTGCATGATATAGACGTGAACAGTGCATGATCAGTCTCGTGATCAGTGCATGATAGCCACGTGATCAGTGCATGATCAGTCACCTGATGGGTGTATGATCATTCACGTGACCTGTACATGGTAGCTACATGATCATTGCATGATCAGCCACGTGAGTAGTTCATGATAGCCACGTGATCACTGCATGATCAGTCACGTGATCAGTGCATGATCAGTCATGTGACCAGTACATGGTAGCTGCGTGATCATGGCATGATCAGCCACGTGAGCAGTGCATGATAGCCACGTGATCAGTGCATGATCAGACACGAGATCAGTGCATGATCAGTCACGTGATCAGTGCATGATCAGCCACGTGATCAGTGCATGACCAGGCACGTGATCAGTGTATGTCCAGCCAAGTGATCAGTGCATGATAGCCACGTGATCAGTGCATGATGAGCCACGTGATCAGTGCATGATCAGTTACGTGATCAGTGCATGATCAGCCACGTGATCAGTGCATGATCAGCCACGTGATCAGTGCATGATCAATTACGTGATCAGTGCATGATCAGTCACGTGACCAGTACATGGTAGCTACGTGATCATTGCCTGATAAGCCACGTGATCAGTGCATGATAGCCACGTGATCAGTGCATGATAGCCACGTGATCAGTGCATGATCAGTCATGTGATACGTGTGTGATCAGCCACGTGATCAGTGCATGATAGCCACGTGATCAGTGCATGACAGCCACGTGATCAGTGCATGAGAGCCACGGGATCAGTGCATGATCAGTCACGTGATACATGTGTGATCAGCCACGTGATCAGTGCATGATGAGCCACGTGATCAGTGCAGGATCAATTACGTGATCAGTGCATGATCAGTCACGTGACCAGTACATGGTTGCTACGTGATCGTTGCATGATCAGCCACGTGAGCAGTGCATGATAGCCACGTGGTCAGTGCATGATCAGTCACGTGATCAGTGCATGATCAGTCACGTGAACAGTGCATGATCATTAACGTGATCTTTGCATGATCAGTCACGTTACCAGTATATGGTTGCTACGTGATCATTGCATGACGAGCCACGTGAGCAGTGCATGATAGCCACGTGATGTGTGCATGAGTTACGTGAGCAGAGTATGATCAGCCACGTGATCAGTGCATGAGTGCCACGTGATCAGTGCATGATCAGTCACGTGACAGGTGCGTGATCAGCCACGTGATCAGTGCATGATCAGCCACGTGATCAGTGCATGATAGCCACGTGATCAGTGCATGATCAGACACGAGATCAGTGCATGATCAGTCACGTGATCAGTGCATGATCAGCCACGTGATCAGTGCATGACCAGGCACGTGATCAGTGTATGTCCAGCCAAGTGATCAGTGCATGATCAGCCACGTGATCAGTGCATGATCAGTCACGTGATCAGTGCATGATCAGTTACGTGATCAGTGTATGATCAGCCACGTGATCAGTGCATGATCAGCCACGTGATCAGTGCATGATCAGTTACGTGATCAGTGCATGATCAGTCACGTGACCAGTACATGGTAGCAGCTATGTGATCATTGCCTGATCAGCCACATGATCAGTGCATGATAGCCACGTGATCAGTGCATGACAGCCACGTGATCAGTGCATGAGAGCCACGGGATCAGTGCATGATCAGTCACGTGATACATGTGTGATCAGCCACGTGATCAGTGCATGATGAGCCACGTGATCAGTGCAGGATCAATTACGTGATCAGTGCATGATCAGTCACGTGACCAGTACATGGTTGCTACGTGATCGTTGCATGATCAGCCACGTGAGCAGAGCATGATAGCCACGTGGTCAGTGCATGATCAGTCACGTGATCAGTACATGATCAGACACGTGAACAGTGCATGATCATTTACGTGATCTTTGCATGATCAGTCACGTTACCAGTATATGGTTGCTACGTAATCATTCCATGAGGAGCCACGTGAGCAGTGCATGATAGCCACGTGATGTGTGCATGAGTGACGTGAGCAGAGTATGATCAGCCACGTGATCAGTGCATGAGTGCCACGTGATCAGTGCATGATATGTCACGTGACAGGTGTGTGATCAGCCACGTGAACAGTGCATGTTCAGCCACGTGATCAGTGCATGATAGCCACGTGATCAGTGCATGATCAGTTACGTGAGCAGTGTATGATCAGCCACGTGATCAGTGCATGGTCAGACACGTGAAGAGTGTATGATCAGCCACGTGATCAGTGCATGATATCCAAGTGATCAGTGCATGATCATCACGTGATCAGTGAATGATCAGCCACGTGAACAGTGCATGCTCAGTCACGTGATCTGGGCCTGCTGAGCTGCGTGATTACTGTCTGCTCATCTGCTTGACAATTGCCAGCTGAGCTGCACGATTCCTGCCTGTCATCTGCTTGACAATTGCCAGCTGTGCTGCGAATTCCTGCCTGCTCAGCTGCTTGATTATTGCCAGCTGAGCAGCATGATTCCTCACACCTGAGTTCCAGGATTATTGCCTGCTGACTGTTTGATTCGTGCCTACTCAGCTCTTTGTTTATTGCCTCCAGAGGCACATGATCAGTGTATGATAGCAAACATGATCAGCGCATGATCAGTCACATGATCAGCGCCATTAAGTCACGTGATAACTACATGATAGTCATGTGATCAGTCCATGCTCAGTCACGGTATCAGTGCATGATCAGCCACGTGATCAGTGCATGATCTGTCACAAGATTAGTGTATGATCATCCACGTGATCAGTGCACGGGCAGTCATGTGATCAGTGCATGATATAGACGTGAACAGTGCATGATCACTCTCGTGATCAGTGCATGATAGCCACGTGATCAGTGCATGATCAGTCACCTGATGGGTGTATGATCATTCACGTGACCTGTACATGGTAGCTACATGATCATTGCATGATCAGCCACGTGAGTAGTTCATGATAGCCACGTGATCACTGCATGATCAGTCACGTGATCAGTGCATGCTCAGTCATGTGACCAGTACATGGTAGCTGCGTGATCATGGCATGATCAGCCACGTGAGCAGTGCATGATAGCCACGTGATCAGTGCATGATCCGACACGAGATCAGTGCATGATCAGTCATGTGATCAGTGCATGATCAGCCACGTGATCAGTGCATGACCAGGCACGTGATCAGTGTATGTCCAGCCAAGTGATCAGTGCATGATAGCCACGTGATCAGTGCATGATCAGTCACGTGATCAGTGCATGATCAGTTATGTGATCAGTGTATGATCAGCCACGTGATCAGTGCATGATCAGCCACGTGATCAGTGCATGATCAATTACGTGATCAGTGCATGATCAGTTACGTGACCAGTGCATGGTAGCCACGTGATCAGTGCCTGATAAGCCACGTGATCAGTCACGTGATACATGTGTGATCAGCCACGTGATCAGTGCATGAGCCACGTGATCAGTGCAGGATCAGTTACGTGATCAGTGCATGATCAGTCACGTGACCAGTACATGGTTGCTACGTGATCGTTGCATGATCAGCCACGTGAGCAGAGCATGATAGCCACGTGGTCAGTGCATGATCAGTCACGATATCAGTACATGATCAGTCACGTGAACAGTGCATGATCATTTACGTGATCTTTGCATGATCAGTCACGTTACCAGTATATGGTTGCTACGTGATCATTCCATGACGAGCCACGTGAGCAGTGCATGATAGCCACGTGATGCGTGCATGAGTTACGTGAGCAGAGTATGATCAGCCACGTGATCAGTGCATGAGCAGCCACGTGATCAGTGCATGATATGTCACGTGACAGGTGTGTGATCAGCTACGTGAACAGTGCATGTTCAGCCACGTGATCAGTGCATGATAGCCACGTGATCAGTGCATGATCAGTTACGTGAGCAGTGTTTGATCAGCCACGTGATCAGTGCATGATCAGTCATGTGACCAGTACATGGTAGCTGCGTGATCATGGCATGATCAGTCACGTGAGCAGTGCATGATCAGCCACGTGATCAGTGCATGATCAGACACGAGATGAGTGCATGATCAGTCACGTGATCAGTGCATGATCAGACACGAGATCAGTGCATGATCAGTCACGTGATCAGTGCATGATCAGCCACGTGATCAGTGCATGACCAGGCACGTGATCAGTGTATGTCCAGCCAAGTGATCAGTGCATGATAGCCACGTGATCAGTGCATGATCAGTCACGTGATCAGTGCATGATCAATTATGTGATCAGTGTATGATCAGCCACGTGATCAGTGCATGATCAGCCACATGATCAGTGCATGATCAATTACGTGCTCAGTGCATGATCAGTTACGTGACCAGTACAAGGTAGCTACGTGATCATTGCCTGATAAGCCACGTGATCAGTGCATGATAGCCCCGTGATCAGTGCATGATAGCCACGTGATCAGTGCATGATCAGTCATGTGATACGTGTGTGATCAGCCACGTGATCAGTGCATGATATCCACGTGATCAGTGCATGACAGCCACGTGATCAGTGCATGAGAGCCACGGGATCAGTGCATGATCAGTCACGTGATACATGTGTGATCAGCCACGTGATCAGTGCATGATGAGCCACGTGATCAGTGCAGGATCAATTACGTGATCAGTGCATGATCAGTCACGTGACCAGTACATGGTTGCTACGTGATCGTTGCATGATCAGCCACGTGAGCAGAGCATGATAGCCACGTGGTCAGTGCATGATCAGTCACGTGATCAGTACATGATCAGTCACGTGAACAGTGCATGATCATTTACGTGATCTTTGCATGATCAGTCACGTTACCAGTATATGGTTGCTACGTGATCATTCCATGACGAGCCACGTGAGCAGTGCATGATAGCCACGTGATGTGTGCATGAGTTATGTGAGCAGAGTATGATCAGCCACGTGATCAGTGCATGAGTGCCATGTGATCAGTGCAGGATATGTCACGTGACAGGTGTGTGATCAGCCACGTGAAAAGTGCATGTTCAGCCACGTGATCAGTGCATGATCAGCCACGTGATCAGTGCATGATCAGTTACGTGAGCAGTGTATGATCAGCCACGTGATCAGTGCATGGTCAGACACGTGAACAGTGTATGATCAGCCACGTGATCAGTGCATGATATCCAAGTGATCAGTGCATGATCATCACGTGATCAGTGTATGATCAGCCACGTGAACAGTGCATGCTCAGTCACGTGATCTGGGCCTGCTGAGCTGCGTGATTACTGTCTGCTCATCTGCTTGACAATTGCCAGCTGAGCTGCACGATTCCTGCCTGTCATCTGCTTGACAATTGCCAGCTGTGCTGCGAATTCCTGCCTGCTCAGCTGCTTGATTATTGCCAGCTGAGCAGCATGATTCCTCACACCTGTGTTCCATGATTATTGCCTGCTGACTGTTTGATTTGTGCCTACTCAGCTCTTTGTTTATTGCCTCCAGAGGCACATGATCAGTGTATGATAGCAAACATGATCAGCGCATGATCAGTCACATGATCAGCGCCATTAAGTCACGTGATCACTACATGATAGTCATGTGATCAGTCCATGCTCAGTCACGGTATCAGTGCATGATCAGCCACGTGATCAGTGCATGATCTGTCACAAGATTAGTGTATGATCATCCACGTGATCAGTGCACGGGCAGTCATGTGATCAGTGCATGATATAGACGTGAACAGTGCATGACCAGTCTCGTGATCCGTGCATGATAGCCACGTGATCAGTGCATGATCAGTCACCTGATGGGTGTATGATCATTCACGTGACCTGTACATGGTAGCTACATGATCATTGCATGATCAGCCACGTGAGTAGTTCATGATAGCCACGTGATCACTGCATGATCAGTCACGTGATCAGTGCATGATCAGTCATGTGACCAGTACATGGTAGCTGCGTGATCATGGCATGATCAGCCACGTGAGCAGTGCATGATAGCCACGTGACCAGTGCATGATCAGACACGAGATCAGTGCATGATCAGTCACGTGATCAGTGCATGATCAGCCACGTGATCAGTGCATGACCAGGCACGTGATCAGTGTATGTCCAGCCAAGTGATCTGTGCATGATAGCCACGTGATCAGTGCATGATCAGTCACGTGATCAGTGCATGATCAGTTATGTGATCAGTGTATGATCAGCCACGTGATCAGTGCATGATCAGCCACGTGATCAGTGCATGATCAATTACGTGATCAGTGCATGATCAGTGACGTGACCAGTACATGGTAGCTATGTGATCATTGCCTGATCAGCCACATGATCAGTGCATGATAGCCACGTGATCAGTGCATGATAGCCACGTGATCAGTGCATGATCAGTCATGTGATACGTGTGTGATCAGCCACGTGATCAGTGCATGATATCCACGTGATCAGTGCATGACAGCCACGTGATCAGTGCATGAGAGCCACGGGATCAGTGCATGATCAGTCACGTGATACATGTGTGATCAGCCACGTGATCAGTGCATGATGAGCCACGTGATCAGTGCATGGTCAGACACGTGAACAGTGTATGATCAGCCACGTGATCAGTGCATGCTCAGTCACGTGATTTGGGCCTGCTGAGCTGCGTGATTACTGTCTGTCATCTGCTTGACAATTGCCAGCTGAGCTGCACGATTCCTGCCTGCTCAGCTGCTTGATTATTGCCAGCTGAGCAGCATGATTCCTCACACCTGTGTTCCATGATTATTGCCTGCTGACTGTTTGATTCGTGCCTACTCAGCTCTTTGTTTATTGCCTCCAGAGGCACGTGATCAGTGTATGAAAGCAAACATGATCAGCGCATGATCAGTCACGTGATCAGCGCCATTAAGTCACGTGATCACTACATGATCAGTCATGTGATCAGTCCATGCTCAGTCACGGTATCAGTGCATGATCAGCCACGTGATCAGTGCATGATCAGCCACGTGATCAGTGCATGACCAGGCACGTGATCAGTGTATGTCCAGCCAAGTGATCAGTGCATGATAGCCACGTGATCAGTGCATGATCAGTCACGTGTTCAGTGCATGATCAGTTACGTGATCAGTGTATGATCAGCCACGTGATCAGTGCATGATCAGCCACGTGATCAGTGCATGATCAATTACGTGCTCAGTGCATGATCAGTTACGTGACCAGTACATGGTAGCTACGTGATCATTGCCTGATAATCCACGTGATCAGTGCATGATAGCCACGTGATCAGTGCATGATCAGCCACGTGATCAGTGCATGACCAGTCATGTGATACGTGTGTGATCAGCCACATGATCAGTGCATGATAGCCACGTGATCAGTGCATGACAGCCACGTGATCAGTGCATGAGAGCCACGGGATCAGTGCATGATCAGCCACGTGATCAGTGCATGATCAGCCACACGATCAGTGCATGATCAGCCACGTGATCAGTGCACGGGCAGTCACGTGATCAGTGCATGATCTAGACGTGAACAGTGCATGATCAGCCACGTGATCAGTGCATGATAGCCACGTGATCAGTGCATGATCAGTCACGATCGGTGTGACAGTCACTGACCAGTACATGGTAGCTACGTGATCATTGCATGATCAGCCACGTGATCAGTGCATGATAGCCACGTGATCAGTGCATGATCAGTCACGTGATCAGTGCATGATCAGTCACGTGACCAGTGCATGGTAGCTGCGTGATCATTGCATGATCAGCCACGTGAGCAGTGCATGATAGCCACGTGATCAGTGCATGATCAGTCACGGATCAGTGTATCAGTTACGTGATCAGTATGATAGCCACGTGATCAGTGCATGATCAGTCACGATCATGATAGTCACGTGATCAGCATGACAGACACGAGAGCAGTGCATGATCAGTCACGTGATCAGTGCATGAGCAGCCACGTGATCAGTGCATGATCAGGCACGTGATCAGTGTATGTCAGCCACGTGATCAGTGCATGATAGCCACGTGATCAGTGCATGATCAGTCACGTGATCAGTGCATGATCAGTTACGTGATCAGTGCATGATCAGCCACGTGATCAGTGCATGATCAGCCACGTGATCAGTGCATGATCAATTACGTGCTCAGTGCATGATCAGTTACGTGACCAGTACAAGGTAGCTACGTGATCATTGCCTGATAAGCCACGTGATCAGTGCATGATAGCCACGTGATCAGTGCATGATAGCCACGTGATCAGTGCATGATCAGTCATGTGATACGTGTGTGATCAGCCACATGATCAGTGCATGATATCCACGTGATCAGTGCATGACAGCCACGTGATCAGTGCATGAGAGCCACGGGATCAGTGCATGATCAGTCACGTGATACATGTGTGATCAGCCACGTGATCAGTGCATGATGAGCCACGTGATCAGTGCAGGATCAATTACGTGATCAGTGCATGATCAGTCACGTGACCAGTACATGGTTGCTACGTGATCGTTGCATGATCAGCCACGTGAGCAGAGCATGATAGCCACGTGGTCAGTGCATGATCAGTCACGTGATCAGTACATGATCAGTCACGTGAACAGTGCATGATCATTTACGTGATCTTTGCATGATCAGTCACGTTACCAGTATATGGTTGCTACGTGATCATTCCATGACGAGCCACGTGAGCAGTGCATGATAGCCACGTGATGTGTGCATGAGTTACGTGAGCAGAGTATGATCAGCCACGTGATCAGTGCATGAGTGCCAAGTGATCAGTGCATGATATGTCACGTGACAGGTGTGTGATCAGCCACGTGAACAGTGCATGTTCAGCCACGTGATCAGTGCATGATCAGCCACGTGATCAGTGCATGATCAGTTACGTGAGCAGTGTATGATCAGCCACGTGATCAGTGCATGGTCAGACACGTGAACAGTGTATGATCAGCCACGTGATCAGTGCATGATATCCAAGTGATCAGTGCATGATCATCACGTGATCAGTGTATGATCAGCCACGTGAACAGTGCATGCTCAGTCACGTGATCTGGGCCTGCTGAGCTGCGTGATTACTGTCTGCTCATCTGCTTGACAATTGCCAGCTGAGCTGCACGATTCCTGCCTGTCATCTGCTTGACAATTGCCAGCTGTGCTGCGAATTCCTGCCTGCTCAGCTGCTTGATTATTGCCAGCTGAGCAGCATGATTCCTCACACCTGAGTTCCATGATTATTGCCTGCTGACTGTTTGATTCGTGCCTACTCAGCTCTTTGTTTATTGCCTCCAGAGGCACATGATCAGTGTATGATAGCAAACATGATCAGCGCATGATCAGTCACATGATCAGCGCCATTAAGTCACGTGATCACTACATGATAGTCATGTGATCAGTCCATGCTCAGTCACGGTATCAGTGCATGATCAGCCACGTGATCAGTGCATGATCTGTCACAAGATTAGTGTATGATCATCCACGTGATCAGTGCACGGGCAGTCATGTGATCAGTGCATGATATAGACGTGAACAGTGCATGATCAGTCTCGTGATCAGTGCATGATAGCCACGTGATCAGTGCATGATCAGTCACCTGATGGGTGTATGATCATTCACGTGACCTGTACATGGTAGCTACATGATCATTGCATGATCAGCCACGTGAGTAGTTCATGATAGCCACGTGATCACTGCATGATCAGTCACGTGATCAGTGCATGATCAGTCATGTGACCAGTACATGGTAGCTGCGTGATCATGGCATGATCAGCCACGTGAGCAGTGCATGATAGCCACGTGATCAGTGCATGATCAGACACGAGATCAGTGCATGATCAGTCACGTGATCAGTGCATGATCAGCCACGTGATCAGTGCATGATCAGGCACGTGATCAGTGTATGATCAGCCACGTGATCAGTGCACGATCAGCCACGTGATCAGTGCATGATCAGACGTGATCAGTGCATGATCAGTCACGTGATCAGTGCATGATCAGCCACGTGATCAGTGCATGATCAGTCACGTGATCAGTGCATGATCAGTCACGTGACCAGTGCATGGTAGCCACGTAATCATTGCATGATCAGCCACGTGAGCAGTGCATGATAGCCACGTGATCAGTGCATGATCAGTCACGTGATCAGTGCATGATCAGTCACGTGACCAGTACATGGTAGCCACGTGATCAGTGGCATGATCAGCCACGTGATCAGTGCATGATAGCCACGTGATCAGTGCATGATCAGTCACGTGATCAGTGCATGATCAGTCACGTGATCAGTGCATGATCAGCCACGTGATCAGTGCATGATCAGCCACGTGATCAGTGCATGATCAGCCACGTGATCAGTGCATGACCAGGCACGTGATCAGTGCATGATCAGCCACGTGATCAGTGCATGATCAGCCACGTGATCAGTGCATGATCAGTCACGTGATCAGTGCATGATCAGTCACGTGATCAGTGCGTGATCAGCCACGTGATCAGTGCATGATCAGCCACGTGACCAGTGCATGGTAGCCACGTGATCAGTGCATGATCAGTCACGTGAGCAGTGCATGATCAGCCACGTGATCAGTGCATGATCAGCCACGTGATCAGTGCATGATCAGTCACGTGATCAGTGCATGATCAGCCACGTGATCAGTGCATGATCAGGCACGTGATCAGTGCATGTCCAGCCACGTGATCAGTGCATGATAGCCACGTGATCAGTGCATGATCAGTCACGTGATCAGTGCATGATCAGTCTACGTGATCAGTGCATGATCAGCCACGTGATCAGTGCATGATCAGCCACGTGATCAGTGCATGATCTAGCCACGTGCTCAGTGCATGATCAGTCACGTGACCAGTGCATGGTAGCCACGTGATCAGTGCCTGATCAGCCACGTGATCAGTGCATGATAGCCACGTGATCAGTGCATGATCAGCCACGTGATCAGTGCATGATCACATGTGATCAGTGCATGATCAGCCACGTAATCAGTGCATGATCAGCCACGTGATCAGTGCATGATCAGTCACGTGCTCAGTGCATGATCAGTCACGTGATCCAGTACATGGTAGCTACGTGATCAGTGCCTGATCAGCCACGTGATCAGTGCATGATATCCACGTGATCAGTGCATGACAGCCACGTGATCAGTGCATGAGAGCCACGGGATCAGTGCATGATCAGTCACGTGATACATGTGTGATCAGCCACG
This sequence comes from Bos javanicus, assembly GCF_032452875.1. NCBI lineage: Eukaryota > Metazoa > Chordata > Mammalia > Artiodactyla > Bovidae > Bos > Bos javanicus. Next base: position 127,417 of record NW_026894293.1, on the reverse strand, counting down.
TGATCAGTGCATGATGAGCCACGTGATCAGTGCAGGATCAATTACGTGATCAGTGCATGATCAGTCACGTGACCAGTACATGGTTGCTACGTGATCGTTGCATGATCAGCCACGTGAGCAGAGCATGATAGCCACGTGGTCAGTGCATGATCAGTCACGTGATCAGTACATGATCAGTCACGTGAACAGTGCATGATCAGTTACGTGATCTTTGCATGATCAGTCACGTTACCAGTATATGGTTGCTTACGTGATCGTTCCATGACGAGCCACGTGAGCAGTGCATGATAGCCACGTGATGTGTGCATGAGTTACGTGAGCAGAGTATGATCAGCCACGTGATCAGTGCATGAGTGCCACGTGATCAGTGCATGATATGTCACGTGACAGGTGTGTGATCAGCCACGTGAACAGTGCATGTTCAGCCACGTGATCAGTGCATGATAGCCACGTGATCAGTGCATGATCAGTTACGTGAGCAGTGTATGATCAGCCACGTGATCAGTGCATGGTCAGACACGTGAACAGTGTATGATCAGCCACGTGATTAGTGCATGATATCCAAGTGATCAGTGCATGATCATCACGTGATCAGTGTATGATCAGCCACGTGAACAGTGCATGCTCAGTCACGTGATCTGGGCCTGCTGAGCTGCGTGATTACTGTCTGCTCATCTGCTTGACAATTGCCAGCTGAGCTGCACGATTCCTGCCTGTCATCTGCTTGACAATTGCCAGCTGTGCTGCGTAATTCCTGCCTGCTCAGCTGCTTGATTATTGCCAGCTGAGCAGCATGATTCCTCACACCTGTGTTCCATGATTATTGCCTGCTGACTGTTTGATTCGTGCCTACTCAGCTCTTTGTTTATTGCCTCCAGAGGCACATGATCAGTGTATGATAGCAAACATGATCAGCGCATGATCAGTCACATGATCAGCGCCATTAAGTCACGTGATCACTATATGATAGTCATGTGATCAGTCCATGCTCAGTCACGGTATCAGTGCATGATCAGCCACGTGATCAGTGCATGATCTGTCACAAGATTAGTGTATGATCATCCACGTGATCAGTGCACGGGCAGTCATGTGATCAGTGCATGATATAGACGTGAACAGTGCATGATCAGTCTCGTGATCAGTGCATGATAGCCACGTGATCAGTGCATGATCAGTCACCTGATGGGTGTATGATCATTCACGTGACCTGTACATGGTAGCTACATGATCATTGCATGATCAGCCACGTGAGTAGTTCATGATAGCCACGTGATCACTGCATGATCAGTCACGTGATCAGTGCATGATCAGTCATGTGACCAGTACATGGTAGCTGCGTGATCATGGCATGATCAGCCACGTGAGCAGTGCATGATAGCCACGTGATCAGTGCATGATCAGTCACGTGATCAGTGCATGATCAGTCACGTGATCAGTGCATGATCAGACACGTGATCAGTGCATGATCAGTCACGTGATCAGTGCATGATCAGCCACGTGATCAGTGCATGACCAGGCACGTGATCAGTGTATGACCAGCCACGTGATCAGTGCATGATCAGCCACGTGATCAGTGCATGATCAATTACGTGCTCAGTGCATGATCAGTTACGTGACCAGTACAAGGTAGCTACGTGATCATTGCCTGATAAGCCACGTGATCAGTGCATGATAGCCACGTGATCAGTGCATGATAGCCACGTGATCAGTGCATGATCAGTCATGTGATACGTGTGTGATCAGCCACGTGATCAGTGCATGATATCCACGTGATCAGTGCATGACAGCCACGTGATCAGTGCATGAGAGCCACGGGATCAGTGCATGATCAGTCACGTGATACATGTGTGATCAGCCACGTGATCAGTGCATGATGAGCCACGTGATCAGTGCAGGATCAATTACGTGATCAGTGCATGATCAGTCACGTGACCAGTACATGGTTGCGACGTGATCGTTGCATGATCAGCCACGTGAGCAGAGCATGATAGCCACGTGGTCAGTGCATGATCAGTCACGTGATCAGTACATGATCAGTCACGTGAACAGTGCATGATCATTTACGTGATCTTTGCATGATCAGTCACGTTACCAGTATATGGTTGCTACATGATCATTCCATGACGAGCCACGTGAGCAGTGCATGATAGCCACGTGATGTGTGCATGAGTTACGTGAGCAGAGTATGATCAGCCACGTGATCAGTGCATGAGTGCCACGTGATCAGTGCATCATATGTCACGTGACAGGTGTGTGATCAGCCACGTGAACAGTGCATGTTCAGCCACGTGATCAGTGCATGATAGCCACGTGATCAGTGCATGATCAGTTACGTGAGCAGTGTATGATCAGCCACGTGATCAGTGCATGGTCAGACACGTGAACAGTGTATGATCAGCCACGTGATCAGTGCATGATATCCAAGTGATCAGTACATGATCATCACGTGATCAGTGTATGATCAGCCACGTGAACAGTGCATGCTCAGTCACGTGATCTGGGCCTGCTGAGCTGCGTGATTACTGTCTGCTCATCTGCTTGACAATTGCCAGCTGAGCTGCACGATTCCTGCCTGCTCAGCTGCTTGATTATTGCCAGCTGAGCAGCATGATTCCTCACACCTGAGTTCCATGATTATTGCTTGCTGACTGTTTGATTCGTGCCTACTCAGCTCTTTGTTTATTGCCTCCAGAGGCACATGATCAGTGTATGATAGCAAACATGATCAGCGCATGATCAGTCACATGATCAGCGCCATTAAGTCACGTGATCACTACATGATAGTCATGTGATCAGTCCATGCTCAGTCACGGTATCAGTGCATGATCAGCCACGTGATCAGTGCATGATCTGTCACAAGATTAGTGTACGATCATCCACGTGATCAGTGCACGGGCAGTCATGTGATCAGTGCATGATATAGACGTGAACAGTGCATGACCAGTCTCGTGATCGGTGCATGATAACCACGTGATCAGTGCATGACAGCCACGTGATCAGTGCATGAGCAGCCACGGGATCAGTGCATGATCAGTCACGTGATACATGTGTGATCAGCCACGTGATCAGTGCATGATGAGCCACGTGATCAGTGCAGGATCAATTACGTGATCAGTGCATGATCAGTCACGTGACCAGTACATGGTTGCTACGTGATCGTTGCATGATCAGCCACGTGAGCAGAGCATGATAGCCACGTGGTCAGTGCATGATCAGTCACGTGATCAGTACATGATCAGTCACGTGAACAGTGCATGATCATTTACGTGATCTTGCATGATCAGTCACGTTACCAGTATATGGTTGCTACGTGATCATTCCATGACGAGCCACGTGAGCAGTGCATGATAGCCACGTGATGTGTGCATGAGTCACGTGAGCAGAGTATGATCAGCCACGTGATCAGTGCATGAGTGCCACGTGATCAGTGCATGATATGTCACGTGACAGGTGTGTGATCAGCCACGTGAACAGTGCATGTTCAGCCACGTGATCAGTGCATGATAGCCACGTGATCAGTGCATGATCAGTTACGTGAGCAGTGCATGATCAGCCACGTGATCAGTGCATGGTCAGACACGTGAACAGTGTATGATCAGCCACGTGATCAGTGCATGATATCCAAGTGATCAGTGCATGATCATCACGTGATCAGTGTATGATCAGCGACGTGAACAGTGCATGCTCAGTCACGTGATCTGGGCCTGCTGAGCTGCGTGATTACTGTCTGCTCATCTGCTTGACAATTGCCAGCTGAGCTGCACGATTCCTGCCTGTCATCTGCTTGACAATTGCCAGCTGTGCTGCGTAATTCCTGCCTGCTCAGCTGCTTGATTATTGCCAGCTGAGCAGCATGATTCCTCACACCTGAGTTCCATGATTATTGCCTGCTGACTGTTTGATTCGTGCCTACTCAGCTCTTTGTTTATTGCCTCCAGAGGCACATGTTCAGTGTATGATAGCAAACATGATCAGCGCATGATCAGTCACATGATCAGCGCCATTAAGTCACGTGATCACTACATGATAGTCATGTGATCAGTCCATGCTCAGTCACGGTATCAGTGCATGATCAGCCACGTGATCAGTGCATGATCTGTCACAAGATTAGTGTATGATCATCCACGTGATCAGTGCACGGGCAGTCATGTGATCAGTGCATGATATAGACGTGAACAGTGCATGACCAGTCTCGTGATCCGTGCATGATAGCCACGTGATCAGTGCATGATCAGTCACCTGATGGGTGTATGATCATTCACGTGACCTGTACATGGTAGCTACATGATCATTGCATGATCAGCCACGTGAGTAGTTCATGATAGCCACGTGATCAGTGCATGATCAGACACATGATCAGTGCATGATCAGTCACGTGATCAGTGCATGATCAGCCACGTGATCAGTGCATGACCAGGCACGTGATCAGTGTATGTCCAGCCAAGTGATCAGTGCATGATAGCCACGTGATCAGTGCATGATCAGTCACGTGATCAGTGCATGATCAGTTATGTGATCAGTGTATGATCAGCCACGTGATCAGTGCATGATCAGCCACATGGTCAGTGCATGATCAATTACGTGCTCAGTGCATGATCAGTTACGTGAGCAGTACATGGTAGCTACGTGATCATTGCCTGATAAGCCACGTGATCAGTGCATGATAGCCACGTGATCAGTGCATGATAGCCACGTGATCAGTGCATGATCAGTCATGTGATACGTGTGTGATCAGCCACATGATCAGTGCATGATATCCACGTGATCAGTGCATGACAGCCACGTGATCAGTGCATGAGAGCCACGGGATCAGTGCATGATCAGTCACGTGACACATGTGTGATCAGCCACGTGATCAGTGCATGATGAGCCACGTGATCAGTGCAGGATCAATTACGTGATCAGTGCATGATCCGTCACGTGACCAGTACATGGTTGCGACGTGATCGTTGCATGATCAGCCACGTGAGCAGAGCATGATAGCCACGTGGTCAGTGCATGTTCAGTCACGTGATCAGTACATGATCAGTCACGTGAACAGTGCATGATCATTTACGTGATCTTTGCATGATCAGTCACGTTACCAGTATATGGTTGCTACGTGATCATTCCATGACAAGCCACGTGAGCAGTGCATGATAGCCACGTGATGTGTGCATGAGTTACGTGAGCAGAGTATGATCAGCCACGTGATCAGTGCATGAGTGCCACGTGATCAGTGCATGATATGTCACGTGAGAGGTGTGTGATCAGCCACGTGAACAGTGCATGTTCAGCCACGTGATCAGTGCATGATAGCCACGTGATCAGTGCATGATCAGTTACGTGAGCAGTGTATGATCAGCCACGTGATCAGTGCATGGTCAGACACGTGAACAGTGTATGATCAGCCACGTGATCAGTGCATGATATCCAAGTGATCAGTACATGATCATCACGTGATCAGTGTATGATCAGCCACGTGAACAGTGCATGCTCAGTCACGTGATCTGGGCCTGCTGAGCTGCGTGATTACTGTCTGCTCATCTGCTTGACAATTGCCAGCTGAGCTGCACGATTCCTGCCTGTCATCTGCTTGACAATTGCCAGCTGTGCTGCGTAATTCCTGCCTGCTCAGCTGCTTGATTATTGCCAGCTGAGCAGCATGATTCCTCACACCTGAGTTCCATGATTATTGCCTGCTGACTGTTTGATTCGTGCCTACTCAGCTCTTTGTTTATTGCCTCCAGAGGCACATGATCAGTGTATGATAGCAAACATGATCAGCGCATGATCAGTCACATGATCAGCGCCATTAAGTCACGTGATCACTACATGATAGTCATGTGATCAGTCCATGCTCAGTCACGGTATCAGTGCATGATCAGCCACGTGATCAGTGCATGATCTGTCACAAGATTAGTGTATGATCATCCACGTGATCAGTGCACGGGCAGTCATGTGATCAGTGCATGATATAGACGTGAACAGTGCATGATCAGTCTCGTGATCCGTGCATGATAGCCACGTGATCAGTGCATGATCAGTCACCTGATGGGTGTATGATCATTCACGTGACCTGTACATGGTAGCTACATGATCATTGCATGATCAGCCACGTGAGTAGTTCATGATAGCCACGTGATCACTGCATGATCAGTCACGTGATCAGTGCATGATCAGTCATGTGACCAGTACATGGTAGCTGCGTGATCATGGCATGATCAGCCACGTGAGCAGTGCATGATAGCCACGTGATCAGTGCATGATCAGACACGAGATCAGTGTATGATCAGTCACGTGATCAGTGCATGATCAGACACGTGATCAGTGCATGATCAGTCACGTGATCAGTGCATGATCAGCCACGTGATCAGTGCATGACCAGGCACGTGATCAGTGTATGTCCAGCCAAGTGATCAGTGCATGATAGCCACGTGATCAGTGCATGATCAGTCACGTGATCAGTGCATGATCAATTATGTGATCAGTGTATGATCAGCCACGTGATCAGTGCATGATCAGCCACATGATCAGTGCATGATCAATTACGTGCTCAGTGCATGATCAGTTACGTGACCAGTACAAGGTAGCTACGTGATCATTGCCTGATCAGCCACGTGATCAGTGCATGATAGCCACGTGATCAGTGCATGATAGCCACGTGATCAGTGCATGATAGCCACGTGATCAGTGCATGATCAGTCATGTGATACGTGTGTGATCAACCACATGATCAGTGCATGATATCCACGTGATCAGTGCATGACAGCCACGTGATCAGTGCATGAGAGCCACGGGATCAGTGCATGATCAGTCACGTGATACATGTGTGATCAGCCACGTGATCAGTGCATGATGAGCCACGTGATCAGTGCAGGATCAATTACGTGATCAGTGCATGATCAGTCACGTGACCAGTACATGGTTGCTACGTGATCGTTGCATGATCAGCCACCTGAGCAGAGCATGATAGCCACGTGGTCAGTGCATGATCAGACACGTGATCAGTACATGATCAGTCACGTGAACAGTGCATGATCATTTACGTGATCTTTGCATGATCAGTCACGTTACCAGTATATGGTTGCTACGTGATCATTCCATGACAAGCCACGTGAGCAGTGCATGATAGCCACGTGATGTGTGCATGAGTTACGTGAGCAGAGTATGATCAGCCACGTGATCAGTGCATGAGTGCCACGTGATCAGTGCATGATATGTCACGTGACAGGTGTGTGATCAGCCACGTGAACAGTGCATGTTCAGCCACGTGATCAGTGCATGATAGCCACGTGATCAGTGCATGATCAGTTACGTGAGCAGTGTATGATCAGCCACGTGATCAGTGCATGGTCAGACACGTGAACAGTGTATGATCAGCCACGTGATCAGTGCATGATATGCAAGTGATCAGTACATGATCATCACGTGATCAGTGTATGATCAGCCACGTGAACAGTGCATGCTCAGTCACGTGATCTGGGCCTGCTGAGCTGCGTGATTCCTGTCTGCTCATCTGCTTGACAATTGCCAGCTGAGCTGCACGATTCCTGCCTGTCATCTGCTTGACAATTGCCAGCTGTGCTGCGTAATTCCTGAATGCTCAGCTGCTTGATTATTGCCAGCTGAGCAGCATGATTCCTCACACCTGAGTTCCATGATTATTGCCTGCTGACTGTTTGATTCGTGCCTACTCAGCTCTTTGTTTATTGCCTCCAGAGGCACATGATCAGTGTATGATAGCAAACATGATCAGCGCATGATCAGTCACATGATCAGCGCCATTAAGTCACGTGATCACTACATGATAGTCATGTGATCAGTCCATGCTCAGTCACGGTATCAGTGCATGATCAGCCACGTGATCAGTGCATGATCTGTCACAAGATTAGTGTATGATCATCCACGTGATCAGTGCACGGGCAGTCATGTGATCAGTGCATGATATAGACGTGAACAGTGCATGATCAGTCTCGTGATCAGTGCATGATAGCCACGTGATCAGTGCATGATCAGTCACCTGATGGGTGTATGATCATTCACGTGACCTGTACATGGTAGCTACATGATCATTGCATGATCAGCCACGTGAGTAGTTCATGATAGCCACGTGATCACTGCATGATCAGTCACGTGATCAGTGCATGATCAGTCATGTGACCAGTACATGGTAGCTGCGTGATCATGGCATGATCAGCCACGTGAGCAGTGCATGATAGCCACGTGATCAGTGCATGATCAGACACGAGATCAGTGCATGATCAGTCACGTGATCAGTGCATGATCAGCCACGTGATCAGTGCATGATCTGTCACGAGATTAGTGTATGATCAGCCACGTGATCAGTGCACGGGCAGTCACGTGATCAGTGCATGATATAGACGTGAACAGTGCATGATCAGTCTCGTGATCCGTGCATGATAGCCACGTGATCAGTGCATGATCAGTCACGTGATGGGTGAATGATCAGTCACGTGACCTGTACATGGTAGCTACGTGATCATTGCATGATCAGCCACGTGAGTCAGTTCATGATAGCCACGTGATCACTGCATGATCAGTCACGTGATCAGTGCATGATCAGTCACGTGACCAGTACATGGTAGCTGCGTGATCATGGCATGATCAGCCACGTGAGCAGTGCATGATAGCCACGTGATCAGTGCATGATCAGTCACGTGATCAGTGCATGATCAGTCACGTGATCAGTGCATGATCAGCCACGTGATCAGTGCATGATCAGTCACGTGATCAGTGCATGATCAGCCACGTGATCAGTGCATGACCAGGCACGTGATCAGTGTATGTCCAGCCACGTGATCAGTGCATGATAGCCACGTGATCAGTGCATGATCAGTCACGTGATCAGTGCATGATATGTCACGTGACAGGTGTGTGATCAGCCACGTGAACAGTGCATGTTCAGCCACGTGATCAGTGCATGATAGCCACGTGATCAGTGCATGATCAGTTACGTGAGCAGTGTATGATCAGCCACCTGATCAGTGCATGGTCAGACACGAGATCAGTGCATGATCAGTCACGTGATCAGTGCATGATCAGCCACGTGATCAGTGCATGACCAGGCACGTGATCAGTGTATGTCCAGCCAAGTGATCAGTGCATGATAGCCACGTGATCAGTGCATGATCAGTCACGTGATCAGTGCATGATCAGTTATGTGATCAGTGTATGATCAGCCACGTGATCAGTGCATGATCAGCCACATGATCAGTGCATGATCAATTACGCTGTCTCAGTGCATGATCAGTCACGTGACCAGTACATGGTAGCTACGTGATCATTGCCTGATCAGCCACGTGATCAGTGCATGATAGCCACGTGATCAGTGCATGATAGCCACGTGATCAATGCATGATCAGTTATGTGATCAGTGTATGATCAGCCACGTAATCAGTGCATGATCAGCCACATGATCAGTGCATGATCAATTACTTGCTCAGTGCATGATCAGTCACGTGACCAGTACATGGTAGCTACGTGATCATTGCCTGATCAGCCACATGATCAGTGCATGATATCCACGTGATCAGTGCATGACAGCCACGTGATCAGTGCATGAGAGCCACGGGATCAGTGCATGATCAGTCACGTGATACATGTGTGATCAGCCACGTGATCAGTGCATGATGAGCCACGTGATCAGTGCAGGATCAATTACGTGATCAGTGCATGATCAGTCACGTGACCAGTACATGGTTGCTACGTGATCGTTGCATGATCAGCCACGTGAGCAGAGCATGATAGCCACGTGGTCAGTGCATGATCAGTCACGTGATCAGTACATGATCAGTCACGTGAACAGTGCATGATCATTTACGTGATCTTTGCATGATCAGTCACGTTACCAGTATATGGTTGCTACGTGATCGTTCCATGACGAGCCACGTGAGCAGTGCATGATAGCCACGTGATGTGTGCATGAGTTACGTGAGCAGAGTATGATCAGCCACGTGATCAGTGCATGAGTGCCACGTGATCAGTGCATGATATGTCACGTGACAGGTGTGTGATCAGCCACGTGAACAGTGCATGTTCAGCCACGTGATCAGTGCATGATAGCCACGTGATCAGTGCATGATCAGTTACGTGAGCAGTGTATGATCAGCCACGTGATCAGTGCATGGTCAGACACGTGAACAGTGTATGATCAGCCACGTGATTAGTGCATGATATCCAAGTGATCAGTGCATGATCATCACGTGATCAGTGTATGATCAGCCACGTGAACAGTGCATGCTCAGTCACGTGATCTGGGCCTGCTGAGCTGCGTGATTACTGTCTGCTCATCTGCTTGACAATTGCCAGCTGAGCTGCACGATTCCTGCCTGTCATCTGCTTGACAATTGCCAGCTGTGCTGCGTAATTCCTGCCTGCTCAGCTGCTTGATTATTGCCAGCTGAGCAGCATGATTCCTCACAGCTGAGTTCCATGATTATTGCCTGCTGACTGTTTGATTCGTGCCTACTCAGCTCTTTGTTTATTGCCTCCAGAGGCACATGATCAGTGTATGATAGCAAACATGATCAGCGCATGATCAGTCACATGATCAGCGCCATTAAGTCACGTGATCACTATATGATAGTCATGTGATCAGTCCATGCTCAGTCACGGTATCAGTGCATGATCAGCCACGTGATCAGTGCATGATCTGTCACAAGATTAGTGTATGATCATCCACGTGATCAGTGCACGGGCAGTCATGTGATCAGTGCATGATATAGACGTGAACAGTGCATGATCAGTCTCGTGATCCGTGCATGATAGCCACGTGATCAGTGCATGATCAGTCACCTGATGGGTGTATGATCATTCACGTGACCTGTACATGGTAGCTACATGATCATTGCATGATCAGCCACGTGAGTAGTTCATGATAGCCACGTGATCACTGCATGATCAGTCACGTGATCAGTGCATGATCAGTCATGTGACCAGTACATGGTAGCTGCGTGATCATGGCATGATAAGCCACGTGAGCAGTGCCTGATAGCCACGTGATCAGTGCAAGATCAGACATGAGATCAGTGCATGATCAGTCACGTGATCAGTGCATGATCAGCCACGTGATCAGTGCATGACCAGGCACGTGATCAGTGTATGACCAGCCAAGTGATCAGTGCATGATAGCCACGTGATCAGTGCATGATCAGTCACGTGATCAGTGCATGATCAGTTATGTGATCAGTGTATGATCAGCCACGTGATCAGTGCATGATCAGCCACATGATCAGTGCATGATCAATTACGTGCTCAGTGCATGATCAGTTACGTGACCAGTACATGGTAGCTACGTGATCATTGCCTGATAAGCCACGTGATCAGTGCATGATAGCCACGTGATCAGTGCATGATAGCCACGTGATCAGTGCATGATCAGTCATGTGATACGTGTGTGATCAGCCACATGATCAGTGCATGATATCCACGTGATCAGTGCATGACAGCCACGTGATCAGTGCATGAGAGCCACGGGATCAGTGCATGATCAGTCACGTGATACATGTGTGATCAGCCACGTGATCAGTGCATGATGAGCCACGTGATCAGTGCAGGATCAATTACGTGATCAGTGCATGATCAGTCACGTGACCAGTACATGGTTGCTACGTGATCGTTGCATGATCAGCCACGTGAGCAGAGCATGATAGCCACGTGGTCAGTGCATGATCAGTCACGTGATCAGTACATGATCAGTCACGTGAAGAGTGCATGATCATTTACGTGATCTTTGCATGATCAGTCACATTAACAGTATATGGTTGCTACGTGATCATTCCATGACGAGCCACGTGAGCAGTGCATGATAGCCACGTGATGTGTGCATGAGTTACGTGAGCAGAATATGATCAGCCACGTGATCAGTGCATGAGTGCCACGTGATCAGTGCATGATATGTCACGTGACAGGTGTGTGATCAGCCACGTGAACAGTGCATGTTCAGCCACGTGATCAGTGCATGATAGCCACGTGATCAGTGCATGATCAGTTACGTGAGCAGTGTATGATCAGCCACGTGATCAGTGCATGGTCAGACACGTGAACAGTGTATGATCAGCCACGTGATCAGTGCATGATATCCAAGTGATCAGTACATGTACATCACGTGATCAGTGTATGATCAGCCACGTGAACAGTGCATGCTCAGTCACGTGATCTGGGCCTGCTGAGCTGCGTGATTACTGTCTGCTTATCTGCTTTACAATTGCCAGCTGAGCTGCATGATTCCTGCCTGTCATCTGCTTGACAATTGCCAGCTGTGCTGCGAATTCCTGCCTGCTCAGCTGCTTGATTATTGCCAGCTGAGCAGCATGATTCCTCACACCTGTGTTCCATGATTATTGCCTGCTGACTGTTTGATTCGTGCCTACTCAGCTCTTTGTTTATTGCCTCCAGAGGCACATGATCAGTGTATGATAGCAAACATGATCAGCGCATGATCAGTCACATGATCAGCGCCATTAAGTCACGTGATCACTACATGATAGTCATGTGATCAGTCCATGCTCAGTCACGGTATCAGTGCATGATCAGCCACGTGATCAGTGCATGATCTGTCACAAGATTAGTGTATGATCATCCACGTGATCAGTGCACGGGCAGTCATGTGATCAGTGCATGATATAGACGTGAACAGTGCATGATCAGTCTCGTGATCAGTGCATGATAGCCACGTGATCAGTGCATGATCAGTCACCTGATGGGTGTATGATCATTCACGTGACCTGTACATGGTAGCTACATGATCATTGCATGATCAGCCACGTGAGTAGTGCATGATAGCCACGTGATCACTGCATGATCAGTCACGTGATCAGTGCATGATCAGTCATGTGACCAGTACATGGTAGCTCCGTGATCATGGCATGATCAGCCACGTGAGCAGTGCATGATAGCCACGTGATCAGTGCATGATCAGTCATGTGATACGTGTGTGATCAGCCACGTGATCAGTGCATGATATCCACGTGATCAGTGCATGATCAGCCACGGGATCAGTGCATGATCAGTCACGTGATACATGTGTGATCAGCCACGTGATCAGTGCATGATGAGCCACGTGATCAGTGCAGGATCAATTACGTGATCAGTGCATGATCCGTCACGTGACCAGTACATGGTTGGCGACGCGATCGTGCATGATCAGCCACGTGAGCAGAGCATGATAGCCACGTGGTCAGTGCATGATCAGTCACGTGATCAGTACATGATCAGACACGTGAACAGTGCATGATCATTTACGTGATCTTTGCATGATCAGCCACGTGACCAGTATATGGTTGCCACGTGATCAGTCCATGACGAGCCACGTGAGCAGTGCATGATAGCCACGTGATGTGTGCGCATTACGCAGAGCAGAGTATGATCAGCCACGTGATCAGTGCATGAGTGCCACGTGATCAGTGCATGATATGTCACGTGATCTGTGTGTGATCAGCCACGTGAACAGTGCATGCTCAGTCACGTGATCTGGGCCTGCTGAGCTGCGTGATTACAGTCTGCTCATCTGCTTGACAATTGCCAGCTGAGCTGCACGATTCCTGCCTGTCATCTGCTTGACAATTGCCAGCTGTGCTGCGTAATTCCTGCCTGCTCAGCTGCTTGATTATTGCCAGCTGAGCAGCATGATTCCTCACACCTGTGTTCCATGATTATTGCCTGCTGACTGTTTGATTCGTGCCTACTCAGCTCTTTGTTTATTGCCTCCAGAGGCACATGATCAGTGTATGATAGCAAACATGATCAGCGCATGATCAGTCACATGATCAGCGCCATTAAGTCACGTGATCACTACATGATAGTCATGTGATCAGTCCATGCTCAGTCACGGTATCAGTGCATGATCAGCCACGTGATCAGTGCATGATCTGTCACAAGATTAGTGTATGATCATCCACGTGATCAGTGCACGGGCAGTCATGTGATCAGTGCATGATATAGACGTGAACAGTGCATGATCAGTCTCGTGATCCGTGCATGATAGCCACGTGATCAGTGCATGATCAGTCACCTGATGGGTGTATGATCATTCACGTGACCTGTACATGGTAGCTACATGATCATTGCATGATCAGCCACGTGAGTAGTTCATGATAGCCACGTGATCACTGCATGATCAGTCACGTGATCAGTGCATGATCAGTCATGTGACCAGTACATGGTAGCTGGGATCATGGCATGATCAGCCACGTGAGCAGTGCATGATAGCCACGTGATCAGTGCATGATCAGTCACGAGATCAGTGCATGATCAGTCACGTGATCAGTGCATGATCAGCCACGTGATCAGTGCATGATCAGTCACGTGATCAGTGTGCATGACCAGGCACGTGATCAGTGTATGTCCAGCCAAGTGATCAGTGCATGATAGCCACGTGATCAGTGCATGATCAGTCACGTGATCAGTGCATGATATGTCACGTGACAGGTGCGTGATCAGCCACGTGAACAGTGAATGTTCAGCCACGTGATCAGTGCATGATAGCCACGTGATCAGTGCATGATCAGTCACGTGAGCAGTGTATGATCAGCCACCTGATCAGTGCATGGTCAGACACGAGATCAGTGCATGATCAGTCACGTGATCAGTGCATGATCAGCCACGTGATCAGTGCATGACCAGGCACGTGATCAGTGTATGTCCAGCCAAGTGATCAGTGCATGATAGCCACGTGATCAGTGCATGATCAGTCACGTGATCAGTGCATGATCAGTTATGTGATCAGTGTATGATCAGCCACGTGATCAGTGCATGATCAGCCACGTGATCAGTGCATGATCAATTACGTGCTCAGTGCATGATCAGTCACGTGACCAGTACATGGTAGCTACGTGATCATTGCCTGATCAGCCACGTGATCAGTGCATGATAGCCACGTGATCAGTGCATGATCAGCCACGTGATCAGTGCATGATCAGTTATGTGATCAGTGCATGATCAGCCACGTGATCAGTGCATGATCAGCCACATGATCAGTGCATGATCAATCACTTGCTCAGTGCATGATCAGTCACGTGACCAGTACATGGTAGCCACGTGATCATTGCCTGATCAGCCACGTGATCAGTGCATGATATCCACGTGATCAGTGCATGACAGCCACGTGATCAGTGCATGAGAGCCACGGGATCAGTGCATGATCAGTCACGTGATACATGTGTGATCAGCCACGTGATCAGTGCATGATGAGCC
Organism: Bos javanicus; assembly: GCF_032452875.1. Taxonomy (NCBI): domain Eukaryota; kingdom Metazoa; phylum Chordata; class Mammalia; order Artiodactyla; family Bovidae; genus Bos; species Bos javanicus. The sequence goes on along the minus strand of NW_026894293.1, from coordinate 112,222 downwards.
ACGTGATCAGTGCAGGATCAATTACGTGATCAGTGCATGATCAGTCACGTGACCAGTACATGGTTGCTACGTGATCGTTGCATGATCAGCCACGTGAGCAGAGCATGATAGCCACGTGGTCAGTGCATGATCAGTCACGTGATCAGTACATGATCAGTCACGTGAACAGTGCATGATCATTTACGTGATCTTTGCATGATCAGTCACGTTACCAGTATATGGTTGCTACGTGATCGTTCCATGACGAGCCACGTGAGCAGTGCATGATAGCCACGTGATGTGTGCATGAGTTACGTGAGCAGAGTATGATCAGCCACGTGATCAGTGCATGAGTGCCACGTGATCAGTGCATGATATGTCACGTGACAGGTGTGTGATCAGCCACGTGAACAGTGCATGTTCAGCCACGTGATCAGTGCATGATAGCCACGTGATCAGTGCATGATCAGTTACGTGAGCAGTGTATGATCAGCCACGTGATCAGTGCATGGTCAGACACGTGAACAGTGTATGATCAGCCACGTGATCAGTGCATGATATCCACGTGATCAGTGCATGATCATCACGTGATCAGTGTATGATCAGCCACGTGAACAGTGCATGCTCAGTCACGTGATCTGGGCCTGCTGAGCTGCGTGATTACTGTCTGCTCATCTGCTTGACAATTGCCAGCTGAGCTGCACGATTCCTGCCTGTCATCTGCTTGACAATTGCCAGCTGTGCTGCGTAATTCCTGCCTGCTCAGCTGCTTGATTATTGCCAGCTGAGCAGCATGATTCCTCACACCTGTGTTCCATGATTATTGCCTGCTGACTGTTTGATTCGTGCCTACTCAGCTCTTTGTTTATTGCCTCCAGAGGCACATGATCAGTGTATGATAGCAAACATGATCAGCGCATGATCAGTCACATGATCAGCGCCATTAAGTCACGTGATCACTATATGATAGTCATGTGATCAGTCCATGCTCAGTCACGGTATCAGTGCATGATCAGCCACGTGATCAGTGCATGATCTGTCACAAGATTAGTGTATGATCATCCACGTGATCAGTGCACGGGCAGTCATGTGATCAGTGCATGATATAGACGTGAACAGTGCATGATCAGTCTCGTGATCCGTGCATGATATCCACGTGATCAGTGCATGATCAGTCACCTGATGGGTGTATGATCATTCACGTGACCTGTACATGGTAGCTACATGATCATTGCATGATCAGCCACGTGAGTAGTTCATGATAGCCACGTGATCACTGCATGATCAGTCACGTGATCAGTGCATGATCAGTCATGTGACCAGTACATGGTAGCTGGGTGATCATGGCATGATCAGCCACGTGAGCAGTGCATGATAGCCACGTGATCAGTGCATGATCAGTCACGAGATCAGTGCATGATCAGTCACGTGATCAGTGCATGATCAGACACGTGATCAGTGCATGATCAGTCACGTGATCAGTGCATGATCAGCCACGTGATCAGTGCATGACCAGGCACGTGATCAGTGTATGTCCTGCCAAGTGATCAGTGCATGATAGCCACGTGATCAGTGCATGGTCAGTCACGTGATCAGTGCATGATATGTCACGTGACAGGTGTGTGATCAGCCACGTGAACAGTGAATGTTCAGCCACGTGATCAGTGCATGATAGCCACGTGATCAGTGCATGATCAGCCACGTGATCAGTGCATGATCAGCCACATGATCAGTGCATGATCAATTACGTGCTCAGTGCATGATCAGTCACGTGACCAGTACATGGTTGCTACGTGATCGTTGCATGATCAGCCACGTGAGCAGAGCATGATAGCCACGTGATCAGTGCATGATCAGTCACGTGACCAGTACATGGTTGCTACGTGATCATTGCATGATCAGCCACGTGAGCAGAGCATGATAGCCACGTGATCAGTGCATGATCAGCCACGTGATCAGTGCATGGTCAGACACGTGAACAGTGTATGATCAGCCACGTGATCAGTGCATGATATCCAAGTGATCAGTACATGATCATCACGTGATCAGTGTATGATCAGCCACGTGAACAGTGCATGCTCAGTCACGTGATCTGGGCCTGCTGAGCTGCGTGATTACTGTCTGCTCATCTGCTTGACAATTGCCAGCTGAGCTGCACGATTCCTGAATGCTCAGCTGCTTGATTATTGCCAGCTGAGCAGCATGATTCCTCACACCTGTGTTCCATGATTATTGCCTGCTGACTGTTTGATTCGTGCCTACTCAGCTCTTTGTTTATTGCCTCCAGAGGCACATGATCAGTGTATGATAGCAAACATGATCAGCGCATGATCAGTCACATGATCAGCGCCATTAAGTCACGTGATCACTACATGATAGTCATGTGATCAGTCCATGCTCAGTCACGGTATCAGTGCATGATCAGCCACGTGCTCAGTGCATGATCTGTCACAAGATTAGTGTATGATCATCCACGTGATCAGTGCACGGGCAGTCATGTGATCAGTGCATGATATAGACGTGAACAGTGCATGATCAGTCTCGTGATCAGTGCATGATAGCCACGTGATCAGTGCATGATCAGTCACCTGATGGGTGTATGATCATTCACGTGACCTGTACATGGTAGCTACATGATCATTGCATGATCAGCCACGTGAGAAGTTCATGATAGCCACGTGATCACTGCATGATCAGTCACGTGATCAGTGCATGCTCAGTCATGTGACCAGTACATGGTAGCGCGTGATCATGGCATGATCAGCCACGTGAGCAGTGCATGATAGCCACGTGATCAGTGCATGATCAGTCACGTGATCAGTGCATGATCAGTTATGTGATCAGTGTATGATCAGCCACGTGATCAGTGCATGATCAGCCACATGATCAGTGCATGATCAATTACGTGCTCAGTGCATGATCAGTCACGTGACCAGTACATGGTAGCTACGTGATCATTGCCTGATCATCCACGTGATCAGTGCATGATAGCCACGTGATCAGTGCATGATAGCCACGTGATCAGTGCATGATCAGTCATGTGATACGTGTGTGATCAGCCACATGATCAGTGCATGATATCCACGTGATCAGTGCATGACAGCCACGTGAACAGTGCATGAGAGCCACGGGATCAGTGCATGATCAGTCACGTGATACATGTGTGATCAGCCACGTGATCAGTGCATGATGAGCCACGTGATCAGTGCAGGATCAATTACGTGGTCAGTGCATGATCAGTCACGTGATCAGTACATGATCAGACACGTGAACAGTGCATGATCATTTACGTGATCTTTGCATGATCAGTCACGTTACCAGTATATGGTTGCTACGTGATCTATCCATGACGAGCCACGTGAGCAGTGCATGATAGCCACGTGATGTGTGCATGAGTTACGTGAGCCGAGTATGATCAGGCACGTGATCAGTGCATGAGTGCCACGTGATCAGTGCATGATATGTCACGTGACAGGTGTGTGATCAGCCACGTGAACAGTGCATGTTCAGCCACGTGATCAGTGCATGATAGCCACGTGATCAGTGCATGATCAGACACGTGAAGTGTATGATCAGCCACGTGATCAGTGCATGGTCAGACACGTGAACAGTGTATGATCAGCCACGTGATCAGTGCATGATATCCAAGTGATCAGTACATGATCATCACGTGATCAGTGTATGATCAGCCACGTGAACAGTGCATGCTCAGTCACGTGATCTGGGCCTGCTGAGCTGCGTGATTACTGTCTGCTCATCTGCTTGACAATTGCCAGCTGAGCTGCACGATTCCTGCCTGTCATCTGCTTGACAATTGCCAGCTGTGCTGCGTAATTCCTGCCTGCTCAGCTGCTTGATTATTGCCAGCTGAGCAGCATGATTCCTCACACCTGAGTTCCATGATTATTGCCTGCTGACTGTTTGATTCGTGCCTACTCAGCTCTTTGTTTATTGCCTCCAGAGGCACATGATCAGTGTATGATAGCAAACATGATCAGTGCATGATCAGTCACATGATCAGCGCCATTAAGTCACGTGATCACTACATGATAGTCATGTGATCAGTCCATGCTCAGTCACGGTATCAGTGCATGATCAGCCACGTGATCAGTGCATGATCTGTCACAAGATTAGTGTATGATCATCCACGTGATCAGTGCACGGGCAGTCATGTGATCAGTGCATGATATAGACGTGAACAGTGCATGATCAGTCTCGTGATCAGTGCATGATAGCCACGTGATCAGTGCATGATCAGTCACCTGATGGGTGTATGATCATTCACGTGACCTGTACATGGTAGCTACATGATCATTGCATGATCAGCCACGTGAGTAGTTCATGATAGCCACGTGATCACTGCATGATCAGTCACGTGATCAGTGCATGCTCAGTCATGTGACCAGTACATGGTAGCTGCGTGATCATGGCATGATCAGCCACGTGAGCAGTGCATGATAGCCACGTGATCAGTGCATGATCAGACACGAGATCAGTGCATGATCAGTCATGTGATCAGTGCATGATCAGCCACGTGATCAGTGCATGACCAGGCACGTGATCAGTGTATGTCCAGCCAAGTGATCAGTGCATGATAGCCACGTGATCAGTGCATGATCAGTCACGTGATCAGTGCATGATCAGTTATGTGATCAGTGTATGATCAGCCACGTGATCAGTGCATGATCAGCCACATGATCAGTGCATGATCAATTACGTGCTCAGTGCATGATCAGTTACGTGACCAGTACATGGTAGCTACGTGATCATTGCCTGATAAGCCACGTGATCAGTGCATGATAGCCACGTGATCAGTGCATGATAGCCACGTGATCAGTGCATGACCAGTCATGTGATACGTGTGTGATCAGCCACATGATCAGTGCATGACAGCCACGTGATCAGTGCATGATAGCCACGTGATCAGTGCATGACCAGTCATGTGATACGTGTGTGATCAGCCACATGATCAGTGCATGACAGCCACGTGATCAGTGCATGAGCAGCCACGGGATCAGTGCATGATCAGTCACGTGATACATGTGTGATCAGCCACGTGATCAGTGCATGATAGCCACGTGGTCAGTGCATGATCAGTCACGTGATCAGTACATGATCAGTCACGTGAACAGTGCATGATCATTTACGTGATCTTTGCATGATCAGTCACGTTACCAGTATATGGTTGCTACGTGATCATTCCATGACGAGCCACGTGAGCAGTGCATGATAGCCACGTGATGTGTGCATGAGTTACGTGAGCAGAGTATGATTAGCCACGTGATCAGTGCATGAGAGTCACGTGATCAGTGCATGATATGTCACGTGACAGGTGTATGATCAGCCACGTGATCAGTGCATGATCAGCCACATGATCAGTGCATGATCAATTACGTGCTCAGTGCATGATGAGTTACGTGACCAGTACAAGGTAGCTAGGTGATCATTGCCTGATAAGCCACGTGATCAGTGCATGACAGCCACGTGATCAGTGCATGAGCAGCCACGGGATCAGTGCATGATCAGTCACGTGATACATGTGTGATCAGCCACGTGATCAGTGCATGATGAGCCACGTGATCAGTGCAGGATCAATTACGTGATCAGTGCATGATCAGTCATGTGACCAGTACATGGTAGCTGCGTGATCATGGCATAATCAGCCACGTGAGCAGCGCACGATAGCCACGTGATCAGTGCATGACCAGGCACGTGATCAGTGTATGTCCAGCCAAGTGATCAGTGCATGATAGCCACGTGATGAGTGCATGATCAGTCACGTGATCAGTGCATGATCAGTTATGTGATCAGTGCATGATCAGCCACATGATCAGTGCATGATCAATTACGTGCTCAGTGCATGATCAGTTACGTGACCAGTACAAGGTAGCTACGTGATCATTGCCTGATAAGCCACGTGATCAGTGCATGATAGCCACGTGATCAGTGCATGATAGCCACGTGATCAGTGCATGATCAGTCATGTGATACGTGTGTGATCAGCCACATGATCAGTGCATGGTATCCACGTGATCAGTGCATGACAGCCACGTGATCAGTGCATGAGAGCCACGGGATCAGTGCATGATCAGTCACGTGATACATGTGTGATCAGCCACGTGATCAGTGCATGATGAGCCACGTGATCAGTGCAGGATCAATTACGTGATCAGTGCATGATCAGTCACGTGACCAGTACATGGTTGCTACGTGATCGTTGCATGATCAGCCACGTGAGCAGAGCATGATAGCCACGTGGTCAGTGCATGATCAGTCACGTGATCAGTACATGATCAGTCACGTGAACAGTGCATGATCATTTACGTGATCTTTGCATGATCAGTCACGTTACCAGTATATGGTTGCTACGTGATCATTCCATGACGAGCCACGTGAGCAGTGCATGATAGCCACGTGATGTGTGCATGAGTTACGTGAACCGAGTATGATCAGCCACGTGATAAGTGCATGAGTGCCACGTGATCAGTGCATGATATGTCACGTGACAGGTGTGTGATCAGCCACGTGAACAGTGCATGTTCAGCCACGTGATCAGTGCATGATAGCCACGTGATCAGTGCATGATCAGTTACGTGAGCAGTGTATGATCAGCCACGTGATCAGTGCATGGTCAGACACGTGAAGAGTGTATGATCAGCCACGTGATCAGTGCATGACATCCAAGTGATCAGTACATGATCATCACGTGATCAGTGTATGATCAGCCACGTGAACAGTGCATGCTCAGTCACGTGATCTGGGCCTGCTGAGCTGCATGATTACTGTCTGCTCATCTGCTTGACAATTGCCAGCTGAGCTGCACAATTCCTGCCTGCTCAGCTGCTTGATTATTGCCAGCTGAGCAGCATGATTCCTCACACCTGTGTTCCATGATTATTGCCTGCTGACTGTTTGATTCGTGCCTACTCAGCTCTTTGTTTATTGCCTCCAGAGGCACATGATCAGTGTATGATAGCAAACATGATCAGCGCATGATCAGTCACATGATCAGCGCCATTAAGTCACGTGATCACTACATGATAGTCATGTGATCAGTCCATGCTCAGTCACGGTATCAGTGCATGATCAGCCACGTGATCAGTGCATGATCTGTCACAAGATTAGTGTATGATCATCCACGTGATCAGTGCACGGGCAGTCATGTGATCAGTGCATGATACAGACGTGAACAGTGCATGATCAGTCTCGTGATCAGTGCATGATAGCCACGTGATCAGTGCATGATCAGTCACCTGATGGGTGTATGATCATTCACGTGACCTGTACATGGTAGCTACATGATCATTGCATGATCAGCCACGTGAGTAGTTCATGATAGCCACGTGATCACAGCATGATCAGTCACGTGATCAGTGCATGATCAGTCATGTGACCAGTACATGGTAGCTGCGTGATCATGGCATGATCAGCCACGTGAGCAGTGCATGATAGCCACGTGATCAGTGCATGATCAGTCACGAGATCAGTGCATGATCAGTCACGTGATCAGTGCATGATCAGACACGAGATCAGTGCATGATCAGTCACGGATCAGCATGATCAGCCACGTGATCAGTGCATGACCAGGCACGTGATCAGTGTATGTCCAGCCAAGTGATCAGTGCATGATAGCCACGTGATCAGTGCATGATCAGTCACGTGATCAGTGCATGATCAGTTATGTGATCAGTGTATGATCAGCCACGTGATCAGTGCATGATCAGCCACATGATCAGTGCATTATCAATTACGTGCTCAGTGCATGATCAGTCACGTGACCAGTAAAGGTAGCTAAGTGATCATTGCCTGATAAGCCACGTGATCAGTGCATGATAGCCACGTGATCAGTGCATGATAGCCACGTGATCAGTGCATGATCAGTCATGTGATACGTGTGTGATCAGCCACATGATCAGTGCATGATATCCACGTGATCAGTGCATGACAGCCACGTGTTCAGTGCATGAGAGCCACGGGATCAGTGCATGATCAGTCACGTGATACATGTGTGATCAGCCACGTGATCAGTGCATGATGAGCCACGTGATCAGGGCAGGATCAATTACGTGATCAGTGCATGATCAGTCACGTGACCAGTACATGGTTGCTACGTGATCGTTGCATGATCAGCCACGTGAGCAGAGCATGATAGCCACGTGGTCAGTGCATGATCAGTCACGTGATCAGTACATGATCAGTCACGTGAACAGTGCATGATCATTTACGTGATCATTGCATGATCAGCCACGGAGCAGTGCATGATAGCCACGTGATCAGTGCATGACCAGTCACGAGATCAGTGCATGATCAGTCACGTGATCAGTGCATGATCAAACACGAGATCAGTGCATGATCAGTCACGTGATCAGTGCATGATCAGCCACGTGATCAGTGCATGACCAGGCACGTGATCAGTGTATGTCCAGCCAAGTGATCAGTGCATGATCAGCCACGTGATCAGTGCATGATCAGCCACGTGATCAGTGCATGATCAGCCACATGATCAGTGCATGATCAATTACGTGCTCAGTGCATGATCAGTTACGTGACCAGTACAAGGTAGCTACGTGATCATTGCCTGATAAGCCACGTGATCAGTGCATGATAGCCACGTGATCAGTGCATGATCAGTCATGTGATACGTGTGTGATCAGCCACATGATCAGTGCATGATATCCACGTGATCAGTGCATGACAGCCACGTGATCAGTGCATGAGAGCCACGGGATCAGTGCATGATCAGTCACGTGATACATGTGTGATCAGCCACGTGATCAGTGCATGATGAGCCACGTGATCAGTGCAGGATCAATTACGTGATCAGTGCATGATCAGTCACGTGACCAGTACATGGTTGCTACGTGATCGTTGCATGATCAGCCACGTGAGCAGAGCATGATAGCCACGTGGTCAGTGCATGATCAGTCACGTGATCAGTACATGATCAGTCACGTGAACAGTGCATGATCATTTACGTGATCTTTGCATGATCAGTCACGTTACCAGTATATGGTTGCTACGTGATCATTCCATGACGAGCCACGTGAGCAGTGCATGATAGCCACGTGATGTGTGCATGAGTTACGTGAGCAGAGTATGATCAGCCACGTGATCAGTGCATGAGTGCCACGTGATCAGTGCAGGATATGTCACGTGACAGGTGTGTGATCAGCCACGTGAACAGTGCACGTTCAGCCACGTGATCAGTGCATGATAGTCACGTGATCAGTGCATGATCAGTTACGTGAGCAGTGTATGATCAGCCACGTGATCAGTGCATGGTCAGACACGTGAAGAGTGTATGATCAGCCACGTGATCAGTGCATGATATGCAAGTGATCAGTGCATGATCATCACGTGATCAGTGTATGATCAGCCACGTGAACAGTGCATGCTCAGTCACGTGATCTGGGCCTGCTGAGCTGCGTGATTACTGTCTGCTCATCTGCTTGACAATTGCCAGCTGAGCTGCACGATTCCTGCCTGTCATCTGCTTGACAATTGCCAGCTGTGCTGCGTAATTCCTGCCTGCTCAGCTGCTTGATTATTGCCAGCTGAGCAGCATGATTCCTCACACCTGAGTTCCATGATTATTGCCTGCTGACTGTTTGATTCGTGCCTACTCAGCTCTTTGTTTATTGCCTCCAGAGGCACATGATCAGTGTATGATAGCAAACATGATCAGCGCATGATCAGTCACATGATCAGCGCCATTAAGTCACGTGATCACTACATGATAGTCATGTGATCAGTCCATGCTCAGTCACGGTATCAGTGCATGATCAGCCACGTGATCAGTGCATGATCTGTCACAAGAGTAGTGTATGATCATCCACGTGATCAGTGCACGGGCAGTCATGTGATCAGTGCATGATATAGACTTGAACAGTGCATGACCAGTCTCATGATCCGTGCATGATAGCCACGTGATCAGTGCATGATCAGTCACCTGATGGGTGTATGATCATTCACGTGACCTGTACATGGTAGCTACATGATCATTGCATGATCAGCCACGTGAGTAGTTCATGATAGCCACGTGATCACTGCATGATCAGTCACGTGATCAGTGCATGATCAGTCATGTGACCAGTACATGGTAGCTGCGTGATCATGGCATGATCAGCCACGTGAGCAGTGCATGATAGCCACGTGATCAGTGCATGATCAGACACGAGATCAGTGCATGATCAGTCATGTGATCAGTGCATGATCAGCCACGTGATCAGTGCATGACCAGGCACGTGATCAGTGTATGTCCAGCCAAGTGATCAGTGCATGATAGCCACGTGATCAGTGCATGATCAGTCACGTGATCAGTGCATGATCAGTTATGTGATCAGTGTATGATAAGCCACGTGATCAGTGCATGATCAGCCACATGATCAGTGCATGATCAATTACGTGCTCAGTGCATGATCAGTTACGTGACCAGTACATGGTAGCTACGTGATCATTGCCTGATAAGCCACGTGATCAGTGCATGATAGCCACGTGATCAGTGCATGATAGCCACGTGATCAGTGCATGACCAGTCATGTGATACGTGTGTGATCAGCCACATGATCAGTGCATGACAGCCACGTGATCAGTGCATGAGAGCCACGGGATCAGTGCATGATCAGTCACGTGATACATGTGTGATCAGCCACGTGATCAGTGCATGATGAGCCACGTGATCAGTGCAGGATCAATTACGTGATCAGTGCATGATCAGTCACGTGACCAGTACATGGTTGCTACGTGATCGTTGCATGATCAGCCACGTGAGCAGAGCATGATAGCCACGTGGTCAGTGCATGATCAGTCACGTGATCAGTACATGATCAGTCACGTGAACAGTGCATGATCATTTACGTGATCTTTGCATGATCAGTCACGTTACCAGTATATGGTTGCCACGTGATCATTCCATGACGAGCCACGTGAGCAGTGCATGATAGCCACGTGATGTGTGCATGAGTTACGTGAACCGAGTATGATCAGCCACGTGATAAGTGCATGAGTGCCACGTGATCAGTGCATGATATGTCACGTGACAGGTGTGTGATCAGCCACGTGAACAGTGCATGTTCAGCCACGTGATCAGTGCATGATAGCCACGTGATCAGTGCATGATCAGTTACGTGAGCAGTGTATGATCAGCCACGTGATCAGTGCATGGTCAGACACGTGAAGAGTGTATGATCAGCCACGTGATCAGTGCATGACATCCAAGTGATCAGTACATGATCATCACGTGATCAGTGTATGATCAGCCACGTGAACAGTGCATGCTCAGTCACGTGATCTGGGCCTGCTGAGCTGCATGATTACTGTCTGCTCATCTGCTTGACAATTGCCAGCTGAGCTGCACAATTCCTGCCTGCTCAGCTGCTTGATTATTGCCAGCTGAGCAGCATGATTCCTCACACCTGTGTTCCATGATTATTGCCTGCTGACTGTTTGATTCGTGCCTACTCAGCTCTTTGTTTATTGCCTCCAGAGGCACATGATCAGTGTATGATAGCAAACATGATCAGCGCATGATCAGTCACATGATCAGCGCCATTAAGTCACGTGATCACTACATGATAGTCATGTGATCAGTCCATGCTCAGTCACGGTATCAGTGCATGATCAGCCACGTGATCAGTGCATGATCTGTCACAAGATTAGTGTATGATCATCCACGTGATCAGTGCACGGGCAGTCATGTGATCAGTGCATGATACAGACGTGAACAGTGCATGATCAGTCTCGTGATCAGTGCATGATAGCCACGTGATCAGTGCATGATCAGTCACCTGATGGGTGTATGATCATTCACGTGACCTGTATATGGTAGCTACATGATCATTGCATGATCAGCCACGTGAGTAGTTCATGATAGCCACGTGATCACAGCATGATCAGTCACGTGATCAGTGCATGATCAGTCATGTGACCAGTACATGGTAGCTGCGTGATCATGGCATGATCAGCCACGTGAGCAGTGCATGATAGCCACGTGATCAGTGCATGATCAGTCACGAGATCAGTGCATGATCAGTCACGTGATCAGTGCATGATCAGACACGAGATCAGTGCATGATCAGTCACGTGATCAGTGCATGATCAGCCACGTGATCAGTGCATGACCAGGCACGTGATCAGTGTATGTCCAGCCAAGTGATCAGTGCATGATAGCCACGTGATCAGTGCATGATCAGTCACGTGATCAGTGCATGATCAGTTATGTGATCAGTGTATGATCAGCCACGTGATCAGTGCATGATCAGCCACATGATCAGTGCATTATCAATTACGTGCTCAGTGCATGATCAGTTACGTGACCAGTAAAAGGTAGCTAAGTGATCATTGCCTGATAAGCCACGTGATCAGTGCATGATAGCCACGTGATCAGTGCATGATAGCCACGTGATCAGTGCATGATCAGTCATGTGATACGTGTGTGATCAGCCACATGATCAGTGCATGATATCCACGTGATCAGTGCATGACAGCCACGTGATCAGTGCATGAGAGCCACGGGATCAGTGCATGATCAGTCACGTGATACATGTGTGATCAGCCACGTGATCAGTGCATGATGAGCCACGTGATCAGGGCAGGATCAATTACGTGATCAGTGCATGATCAGTCACGTGACCAGTACATGGTTGCTACGTGATCGTTGCATGATCAGCCACGTGAGCAGAGCATGATAGCCACGTGGTCAGTGCATGATCAGTCACGTGATCAGTACATGATCAGTCACGTGAACAGTGCATGATCATTTACGTGATCATTGCATGATCAGCAACGTGAGCAGTGCATGATAGCCACGTGATCAGTGCATGATCAGTCACGAGATCAGTGCATGATCAGTCACGTGATCAGTGCATGATCAAACACGAGATCAGTGCATGATCAGTCACGTGATCAGTGCATGATCAGCCACGTGATCAGTGCATGACCAGGCACGTGATCAGTGTATGTCCAGCCAAGTGATCAGTGCATGATAGCCACGTGCTCAGTGCATGATCAGTTACGTGACCAGTACATGGTAGCTACGTGATCATTGCCTGATAAGCCACGTGATCAGTGCATGATAGCCACGTGATCAGTGCATGATAGCCACGTGATCAGTGCATGACCAGTCATGTGATACGTGTGTGATCAGCCACATGATCAGTGCATGACAGCCACGTGATCAGTGCATGAGAGCCACGGGATCAGTGCATGATCAGTCACGTGATACATGTGTGATCAGCCACGTGATCAGTGCATGATGAGCCACGTGATCAGTGCAGGATCAATTACGTGATCAGTGCATGATCAGTCACGTGACCAGTACATGGTTGCTACGTGATCGTTGCATGATCAGCCACGTGAGCAGAGCATGATAGCCACGTGGTCAGTGCATGATCAGTCACGTGATCAGTACATGATCAGTCACGTGAACAGTACATGATCATTTACGTGATCATTGCATGATCAGCCACGTTACCAGTATATGGTTGCTACGTGATCATTCCATGACGAGCCACGTGAGCAGTGCATGATAGCCACGTGATGTGTGCATGAGTTACGTGAGCAGAGTATGATAAGCCACGTGATCAGTGCATGATAGCCACGTGATCAGTGCATGATCAGTCACGAGATCAGTGCATGATCAGTCACGTGATCAGTGCATGATCAGACACGAGATCAGTGCATGATCAGTCACGTGATCAGTGCATGATCAGCCACGTGATCAGTGCATGACCAGGCACGTGATCAGTGTATGTCCAGCCAAGTGATCAGTGCATGATAGCCACGTGATCAGTGCATGATCAGCCACGTGATTAGTGCATGATCAGCCACATGGTCAGTGCATGATCAATTACGTGCTCAGTGCATGATCAGTTACATGACCAGTACAAGGTAGCTACGTGATCATTGCCTGATAAGCCACGTGATCAGTGCATGATAGCCACGTGATCAGTGCATGATCAGTCATGTGATACGTGTGTGATCAGCCACATGATCAGTGCATGATATCCACGTGATCAGTGCATGACAGCCACGTGATCAGTGCATGAGCGCCACGGGATCAGTGCATGATCAGTCACGTGATACATGTGTGATCAGCCACGTGATCAGTGCATGATGAGCCACGTGATCAGTGCAGGATCAATTACGTGATCAGTGCATGATCAGTCACGTGACCAGTACATGGTTGCTACGTGATCGTTGCATGATCAGCCACGTGAGCAGAGCATGATAGCCACGTGGTCAGTGCATGATCAGTCACGTGATCAGTACATGATCAGTCACGTGAACAGTGCATGATCATTTACGTGATCTTTGCATGATCAGTCACGTTACAAGTATATGGTTGCTACGTGATCATTCCATGACGAGCCACGTGAGCAGTGCATGATAGCCACGTGATGTGTGCATGAGTTACGTGAGCAGAGTATGATCAGCCACGTGATCAGTGCATGAGTGCCACGTGATCAGTGCAGGATATGTCACGTGACAGGTGTGTGATCAGCCACGTGAACAGTGCATGTTCAGCCACGTGATCAGTGCATGATAGCCACGTGATCAGTGCATGATCAGTTACGTGAGCAGTGTATGATCAGCCACGTGATCAGTGCATGGTCAGACACGTGAACAGTGTATGATCAGCCACGTGATCAGTGCATGATATCCAAGTGATCAGTGCATGATCATCACGTGATCAGTGTATGATCAGCCACGTGAACAGTGCATGCTCAGTCACGTGATCTGGGCCTGCTGAGCTGCGTGATTACTGTCTGCTCATCTGCTTGACAATTGCCAGCTGAGCTGCACGATTCCTGCCTGTCATCTGCTTGACAATTGCCAGCTGTGCTGCGTAATTCCTGCCTGCTCAGCTGCTTGATTATTGCCAGCTGAGCAGCATGATTCCTCACACCTGAGTTCCATGATTATTGCCTGCTGACTGTTTGATTCGTGCCTACTCAGCTCTTTGTTTATTGCCTCCAGAGGCACATGATCAGTGTATGATAGCAAACATGATCAGCGCATGATCAGTCACATGATCAGCGCCATTAAGTCACGTGATCACTACATGATAGTCATGTGATCAGTCCATGCTCAGTCACGGTATCAGTGCATGATCAGCCACGTGATCAGTGCATAATCTGTCACAAGATTAGTGTATGATCATCCACGTGATCAGTGCACAGGCAGTCATGTGATCAGTGCATGATATAGACGTGAACAGTGCATGACCAGTCTCATGATCCGTGCATGATAGCCACGTGATCAGTGCATGATCAGTCACCTGATGGGTGTATGATCATTCACGTGACCTGTACATGGTAGCTACATGATCATTGCATGATCAGCCACGTGAGTAGTTCATGATAGCCACGTGATCACTGCATGATCAGTCACATGATCAGTGCATGATCAGTCATGTGACCAGTACATGGTAGCTGCGTGATCATGGCATGATCAGCCACGTGAGCAGTGCATGATAGCCACGTGATCAGTGCATGATCAGACACGAGATCAGTGCATGATCAGTCATGTGATCAGTGCATGATCAGCCACGTGATCAGTGCATGACCAGGCACGTGATCAGTGTATGTCCAGCCAAGTGATCAGTGCATGATAGCCACGTGATCAGTGCATGATCAGTCACGTGATCAGTGCATGATCAGTTATGTGATCAGTGTATGATCAGCCACGTGATCAGTGCATGATCAGCCACATGATCAGTGCATGATCAATTACGTGCCCAGTGCATGATCAGTTACGTGACCCGTACATGGTAGCTACGTGATCATTGCCTGATAAGCCACGTGATCAGTGCATGATAGCCACGTGATCAGTGCATGATAGCCACGTGATCAGTGCATGACCAGTCATGTGATACGTGTGTGATCAGCCACATGATCAGTGCATGACAGCCACGTGATCAGTGCATGAGAGCCACGGGATCAGTGCATGATCAGTCACGTGATACATGTGTGATCAGCCACGTGATCAGTGCATGATGAGCCACGTGATCAGTGCAGGATCAATTACGTGATCAGTGCATGATCAGTCACGTGACCAGTACATGGTTGCTACGTGATCGTTGCATGATCAGCCACGTGAGCAGAGCATGATAGCCACGTGGTCAGTGCATGATCAGTCACGTGATCAGTATATGATCAGTCACGTGAACAGTGCATGATCATTTACGTGATCTTTGCATGATCAGTCACGTTACCAGTATATGGTTGCTACGTGATCATTCCATGACGAGCCACGTGAGCAGTGCATGATAGCCACGTGATGTGTGCATGAGTTACGTGAGCAGAGTATGATTAGCCATGTGATCAGTGCATGAGAGTCACGTGATCAGTGCATGATATGTCACGTGACAGGTGTATGATCAGCCACGTGATCAGTGCATGATCAGCCACATGATCAGTGCATGATCAATTACGTGCTCAGTGCATGATGAGTTACGTGACCAGTACAAGGTAGCTACGTGATCATTGCCTGATAAGTCACGTGATCAGTGCATGACAGCCACGTGAATAGTGCAAGAGAGCCACGGGATCAGTGCATGATCAGTCACGTGATACATGTGTGATCAGCCACGTGATCAGTGCATGATGAGCCACGTGATCAGTGCAGGATCAATTACGTGATCAGTGCATGATCAGTCACGTGACCAGTACATGGTTGCTACGTGATCGTCGCATGATCAGCCACGTGAGCAGAGCAGGATAGCCACGTGGTCAGTGCATGATCAGTCACGTGATCAGTACATGATCAGTCACGTGAACAGTGCATGATCATTTACATGATCTTTGCATGATCAGTCACGTTACCAGTATATGGTTGCTACGTGATCATTCCATGACGAGCCACGTGAGCAGTGCATGATAGCCACGTGATGTGTGCATGAGTTACGTGAGCAGAGTATGATCAGCCACGTGATCAGTGCATGAGTGCCACGTGATCAGTGCAGGATATGTCACGTGACAGGTTTGTGATCAGCCACGTGAACAGTGCATGTTCAGCCACGTGATCAGTGCATGATAGCCACGTGATCAGTGCATGATCAGTTACGTGAGCAGTGTATGATCAGCCACGTGATCAGTGCATGGTCAGACACGTGAACAGTGTATGATCAGTCACGTGATCAGTGCATGACATCCAAGTGATCAGTACATGATCATCACGTGATCAGTGTATGATCAGCCACGTGAACAGTGCATGCTCAGTCACGTGATCTGGGCCTGCTGAGCTGCGTGATTACTGTCTGCTCATCTGCTTGACAATTGCCAGCTGAGCTGCACGATTCCTGCCTGCTCAGCTGCTTGATTATTGCCAGCTGAGCAGCATGATTCCTCACACCTGTGTTCCATGATTATTGCCTGCTGACTGTTTGGTTCGTGCCTACTCAGCTCTTTGTTTATTGCCTCCAGAGGCACATGATCAGTGTATGATAGTAAACATGATCAGCGCATGATCAATCACATGATCAGCGCCATTAAGTCACGTGATCACTACATGATAGTCATGTGATCAGTCCATGCTCAGTCACGGTATCAGTGCATGATCAGCCACGTGATCAGTGCATGATCTGTCACAAGATTAGTGTATGATCATCCACGTGATCAGTGCACGGGCAGTCATGTGATCAGTGCATGATATAGACGTGAACAGTGCATGATCAATCTCGTGGTCAGTGCATGATAGCCACGTGATCAGTGCGTGATCAGTCACCTGATGGGTGTATGATCATTCACGTGACCTGTACATGGTAGCTACATGATCATTGCATGATCAGCCACGTGAGTAGTTCATGATAGCCACGTGATCACTGCATGATCAGTCACGTGATCAGTGCATGATCAGTCATGTGACCAGTACATGGTAGCTGCGTGATCATGGCATAATCAGCCACGTGAGCAGTGCATGATAGCCACGTGATCAGTGCATGACCAGGCACGTGATCAGTGTATGTCCAGCCAAGTGATCCGTGCATGATAGCCACGTGATCAGTGCATGATCAGTCACCTGATGGGTGTATGATCATTCACGTGACCTGTACATGGTAGCTACATGATCATTGCATGATCAGCCACGTGAGTAGTTCATGATAGCCACGTGATCACTGCATGATCAGTCACGTGATCAGTGCATGATCAGTCATGTGACCAGTACATGGTAGCTGCGTGATCATGGCATGATCAGCCACGTGAGCAGTGCATGATAGCCACGTGATCAGTGCATGATCAGACACGAGATCAGTGCATGATCAGTCACGTGATCAGTGCATGATCAGCCACGTGATCAGTGCATGACCAGGCACGTGATCAGTATGTCCAGCCAAGTGATCAGTGCATGATAGCCACTGATCAGTGCATGATCAATTACGTGCTCAGTGCATGATCAGTTACGTGACCAGTAAAAGGTAGCTACGTGATCATTGCCTGATAAGCCACGTGATCAGTGCATGATAGCCACGTGATCAGTGCATGATAGCCACGTGATCAGTGCATGATCAGTCATGTGATACGTGTGTGATCAGCCACGTGATCAGTGCATGATATCCACGTGATCAGTGCATGACAGCCACGTGATCAGTGCATGAGAGCCACGGATCAGTGCATGATCAGTCACGTGATACATGTGTGATCAGCCACGTGATCAGTGCATGATGAGCCACGTGATCAGTGCAGGATCAATTACGTGATCAGTGCATGATCAGTCACGTGACCAGTACATGGTTGCTACGTGATCGTTGCATGATCAGCCACGTGAGCAGAGCATGATAGCCACGTGGTCAGTGCATGATCAGTCACGTGATCAGTACATGATCAGTCACGTGAACAGTGCATGATCATTTACGTGATCTTTGCATGATCAGTCACGTTACCAGTATATGGTTGGTACGTGATCATTCCATGACGAGCCACGTGAGCAGTGCATGATAGCCACGTGATGTGTGCATGAGTTACGTGAGCCGAGTATGATCAGGCACGTGATCAGTGCATGAGTGCCACGTGATCAGTGCATGATATGTCACGTGACAGGTGTGTGATCAGCCACGTGAACAGTGCATGTTCAGCCACGTGATCAGTGCTTGATAGCCACGTGATCAGTGCATGATCAGTTACGTGAGCAGTGTATGATCAGCCACGTGATCAGTGCATGGTCAGACACGTGAACAGTGTATGATCAGCCACGTGATCAGTGCATGACATCCAAGTGATCAGTACATGATCATCACGTGATAAGTGTATGATCAGCCACGTGAACAGTGCATGCTCAGTCACGTGATCTGGGCCAGCTGAGCTGCGTGATTACTGTCTGCTCAACTGCTTGACAATTGCCAGCTGAGCTGCACGATTCCTGCCTGCTCAGCTGCTTGATTATTGCCAGCTGAGCAGCATGATTCCTCACACCTGTGTTCCATGATTATTGCCTGCTGACTGTTTGATTCGTGCCTACTCAGCTCTTTGTTTATTGCCTCCAGAGGCACATGATCAGTGTATGATAGCAAACATGATCAGCGCATGATCAGTCACATGATCAGCGCCATTAAGTCACGTGATCACTACATGATAGTCATGTGATCAGTCCATGCTCAGTCACGGTATCAGTGCATGATCAGCCACGTGATCAGTGCATGATCTGTCACAAGATTAGTGTATGATCATGCACGTGATCAGTGCACGGGCAGTCATGTGATCAGTGCATGATATAGACGTGAACAGTGCATGATCAGTCTCGTGATCAGTGCATGATAGCCACGTGATCAGTGCATGATCAGTCACCTGATGGGTGTATGATCATTCACGTGACCTGTACATGGTAGCTACATGATCATTGCATGATCAGCCACGTGAGTAGTTCATGACAGCCACGTGATCCCTGCATGATCAGTCACGTGATCAGTGCATGATCAGTCATGTGACCAGTACATGGTAGCTGCGTGATCATGGCATAATCAGCCACGTGAGCAGTGCATGATAGCCACGTGATCAGTGCATGATCAGACACGAGATCAGTGCATGATCAGTCACGTGATCAGTGCATGATCAGCCACGTGATCAGTGCATGATCTGTCACAAGATTAGTGTATGATCATCCACGTGATCAGTGCACGGGCAGTCATGTGATCAGTGCATGATACAGACGTGAACAGTGCATGATCAGTCTCGTCATCTGTGCATGATAGCCACGTGATCAGTGCATGATCAGTCACCTGATGGGTGCATGATCATTCACGTGACCTGTACATGGTAGCTACATGATCATTGCATGATCAGCCACGTGAGTAGTTCTTGATAGCCACGTGATCACTGCATGATCAGTCACGTGATCAGTGCATGATCAGTCATGTGACCAGTACATGGTAGCTGCGTGATCATGGCATGATCAGCCACGTGAGCAGTGCATGATAGCCACGTGATCAGTGCATGATCAGTCACGAGATCAGTGCATGATCAGTCACGTGATCAGTGCATGATCAGACACGAGATCAGTGCATGATCAGTCACGTGATCAGTGCATGATCAGCCACGTGATCAGTGCATGACCAGGCACGTGATCAGTGTATGACCAGCCAAGTGATCAGTGCATGATAGCCACGTGATCAGTGAATGATCAGCCACGTGATCAGTGCATGATCAGTTATGTGATCAGTGCATGATCAGCCACGGATCAGTGCATGATCAGACACATGATCAGTGCATGATCAATTACGTGCTCAGTGCATGATCAGTTACGTGACCAGTACAAGGTAGCTAAGTGATCAGTGCCTGCAGCCACGTGATCATTGGCTGATAAGCCACGTGATCAGTGCATGATAGCCACGTGATCAGTGCATGATCAGTCATGTGATACGTGTGTGATCAGCCACATGATCAGTGCATGTTATCCACGTGATCAGTGCATGACAGCCACGTGATCAGTGCATGAGAGCCACGGGATCAGTGCATGATCAGTCACGTGATACATGTGTGATCAGCCACGTGATCAGTGCATGATGAGCCACGTGATCAGTGCAGGATCAATTACGTGATCAGTGCATGATCAGTCACGTGACCAGTACATGGTTGCCACGTGATCGTTGCATGATCAGCCACGTGAGCAGAGCATGATAGCCACGTGGTCAGTGCATGATCAGTCACGTGAACAGTACATGATCAGTCACGTGAACAGTGCATGATCATTTACGTGATCTTTGCATGATAGCCACGTTATCAGTGCATGATCAGTCACGTGATCATTCCATGACCAGCCACGTGAGCAGTGCATGATAGCCACGTGATCAGTGCATGATCAGTGCATGATCAGCCACGTGATCAGTGCATGACCAGTCACGTGATCAGTGTATGATATGTCACGTGATCAGTGTGTGATAGCCACGTGATCAGTGCATGATCAGCCACGTGATCAGTGCATGATCAGCCACGTGATCAGTGCATGATCAATTACGTGATCAGTGCATGATCAGTCACGTGACCAGTACATGTAGCTACGTGATCATTGCCTGATAAGCCACGTGATCAGTGCATGATAGCCACGTGATCAGTGCATGATCAGTCATGTGATAGTGTGTGATCAGCCACGTGATCAGTGCATGATATCCACGTGATCAGTGCATGACAGCCACGTGATCAGTGCATGAGAGCCACGGGATCAGTGCATGATCAGTCACGTGATACATGTGTGATCAGCCACGTGATCAGTGCATGATGAGCCACGTGATCAGTGCAGGATCAATTACGTGATCAGTGCATGATCAGTCACGTGACCAGTACATGGTTGCTACGTGATCGTTGCATGATCAGCCACGTGAGCAGAGCATGATAGCCACGTGATCAGTGCATGATCAGTCACGTGATCAGTACATGATCAGTCACGTGAACAGTGCATGATCATTTACGTGATCTTTGCATGATCAGTCACGTTACCAGTATATGGTTGCACGTGATCATTCCATGACGAGCCACGTGAGCAGTGCATGATAGCCACGTGATGTGTGCATGATCATACGTGAGCAGAGTATGATCAGCCACGTGATCAGTGGATGAGTGCCACGTGATCAGTGCATGATATGTCACGTGACAGGTGTGTGATCAGCCACGTGAACAGTGCATGTTCAGCCACGTGATCAGTGCATGATAGCCACGTGATCAGTGCATGATCAGTTACGTGAGCAGTGTATGATCAGCCACGTGATCAGTGCATGGTCAGACACGTGAACA
Organism: Bos javanicus; assembly: GCF_032452875.1. Lineage (NCBI taxonomy): Eukaryota > Metazoa > Chordata > Mammalia > Artiodactyla > Bovidae > Bos > Bos javanicus. Next base: position 90,023 of record NW_026894293.1, on the reverse strand, counting down.
GTGTATGATCAGCCACGTGATCAGTGCATGATATCCAAGTGATCAGTGCATGATCATCACGTGATCAGTATGATCAGCCACGTGAACAGTGCATGCTCAGTCACGTGATCTGGGCCTGCTGAGCTGCGTGATTACTGTCTGCTCATCTGCTTGACAATTGCCAGCTGAGCTGCACGATTCCTGCCTGTCATCTGCTTGACAATTGCCAGCTGTGCTGCGTAATTCCTGCCTGCTCAGCTGCTTGATTATTGCCAGCTGAGCAGCATGATTCCTCACACCTGAGTTCCATGATTATTGCCTGCTGACTGTTTGATTCGTGCCTACTCAGCTCTTTGTTTATTGCTCCAGAGGCACATGATCAGTGTATGATAGCAAACATGATCAGCGCATGATCAGTCACATGATCAGTGCATGATCATGCACGTGATCAGTGCATGATAGTCATGTGATCAGTGCATGATATAGACGTGATCAGTGCATGATCAGTCACGTGATCAGTGCATGATAGCCACGTGATCAGTGCATGATCAGTCACCTGATCAGTGCATGATCATTCACGTGATCAGTGCATGGTAGCTACGTGATCATTGCATGATCAGCCACGTGATCAGTGCATGATAGCCACGTGATCAGTGCATGATCAGTCACGTGATCAGTGCATGATCAGTCACGTGACCAGTACATGGTAGCTACGTGATCATGGCATGATCAGCCACGTGAGCAGTGCATGATAGCCACGTGATCAGTGCATGATCAGTCACGTGATCAGTGCATGATCAGTCACGTGATCAGTGCATGATCAGCCACGTGATCAGTGCATGATCAGTCACGTGATCAGTGCATGATCAGCCACGTGATCAGTGCATGATCAGTCACGTGATCAGTGCATGATCAGACGTGATCAGTGCATGATCAGCCACGTGATCAGTGTATGATCAGCCACGTGATCAGTGCATGATCAGTCACGTGATCAGTGCATGATCAGTCACGTGATCAGTGCATGATAGCTACATGATCAGTGCATGATCAGCCACGTGATCAGTGCATGATAGCCACGTGATCAGTGCATGATCAATTACGTGATCAGTGCATGATCAGTCACGTGACATACATGGTAGCTGTGATCATGCATGATCAGCCACGTGATCAGTGCATGATAGCCACGTGATCAGTGCATGATCAGTCACGTGATCAGTGCATGATCAGTCACGTGATCAGTGCATGATCAGCCACGTGATCAGTGCATGATCAGTCACGTGATCAGTGCATGATCAGCCACGTGATCAGTGCATGATCAGTCACGTGATCAGTGTATGTCCAGCCATGATCAGTGCATGATAGCCACGTGATCAGTGCATGATCAGTCACGTGATCAGTGCATGATCAGTCACGTGATCAGTGCATGATCAGCCACGTGATCAGTGCATGATCAGCCACGTGATCAGTGCATGATCAGTTACGTGATCAGTGCATGATCAGTCACGTGACCAGTACATGGTAGCTACGTGATCATTGCATGATCAGCCACGTGATCAGTGCATGATCAGCCACGTGATCAGTGCATGATAGCCACGTGATCAGTGCATGATCAGTCATGTGATACGTGCATGATCAGCCACGTGATCAGTGCATGATATCCACGTGATCAGTGCATGATCAGCCACGTGATCAGTGCATGAGAGCCACGTGATCAGTGCATGATCAGTCACGTGATCATGCATGATCAGCCACGTGATCAGTATGATGAGCCACGTGATCAGTGCATGATCAGTCACGTGATCAGTGCATGATCAGTCACGTGATCAGTGCATGGTCACACGTGATCAGTGCATGATCAGCCACGTGATCAGTGCATGATAGCCACGTGATCAGTGCATGATCAGTCACGTGATCAGTGCATGATCAGTTACGTGATCATTGCATGATCAGTCACGTGAGCAGTGCATGATAGCCACGTGATCAGTGCATGATCAGTCACGTGATCAGTGCATGATCAACGTGATCAGTGCATGATCAGACACGTGATCAGTGCATGATCAGTCACGTGATCAGTGCATGATCAGCCACGTGATCAGTGCATGACCAGGCACGTGATCAGTGTATGATCAGCCAAGTGATCAGTGCATGATAGCCACGTGATCAGTGCATGATCAGCCACGTGATCAGTGCATGATCAGCCACGTGATCAGTGCATGATCAGTCACGTGATCAGTGCATGATCAGTTACGTGACCAGTACATGAAGCACGTGATCAGTGCATGATCAGCCACGTGATCAGTGCATGATAGCCACGTGATCAGTGCATGATCAGTCATGTGATACGTGTGTGATCAGCCACATGATCAGTGCATGATATCCACGTGATCAGTGCATGACAGCCACGTGATCAGTGCATGAGAGCCACGGATCAGTGCATGATCAGTCACGTGATACATGTGTGATCAGCCACGTGATCAGTGCATGATGAGCCACGTGATCAGTGCAGGATCAATTACGTGATCAGTGCATGATCAGTCACGTGACCAGTACATGGTTGCTACGTGATCGTTGCATGATCAGCCACGTGAGCAGAGCATGATAGCCACGTGGTCAGTGCATGATCAGTCACGTGATCAGTACATGATCAGTCACGTGAACAGTGCATGATCATTTACGTGATCTTTGCATGATCAGTCACGTACCAGTATATGGTTGCTACGTGATCATTCCATGACGAGCCACGTGAGCAGTGCATGATAGCCACGTGATGTGTGCATGAGTTACGTGAGCAGAGTATGATCAGCCACGTGATCAGTGCATGAGTGCCACGTGATCAGTGCATGATATGTCACGTGACAGGTGTGTGATCAGCCACGTGAACAGTGCATGTTCAGCCACGTGATCAGTGCATGATAGCCACGTGATCAGTGCATGATCAGTTACGTGAGCAGTGTATGATCAGCCACGTGATCAGTGCATGGTCAGACACGTGAACAGTGTATGATCAGCCACGTGATCAGTGCATGATATCCAAGTGATCAGTGCATGATCATCACGTGATCAGTGTATGATCAGCCACGTGAACAGTGCATGCTCAGTCACGTGATCTGGGCCTGCTGAGCTGCGTGATTACTGTCTGCTCATCTGCTTGACAATTGCCAGCTGAGCTGCACGATTCCTGCCTGTCATCTGCTTGACAATTGCCAGCTGTGCTGCGTAATTCCTGCCTGCTCAGCTGCTTGATTATTGCCAGCTGAGCAGCATGATTCCTCACACCTGAGTTCCATGATTATTGCCTGCTGACTGTTTGATTCGTGCCTACTCAGCTCTTTGTTTATTGCCTCCAGAGGCACATGATCAGTGTATGATAGCAAACATGATCAGCGCATGATCAGTCACATGATCAGCGCCATTAAGTCACGTGATCACTACATGATAGTCATGTGATCAGTCCATGCTCAGTCACGGTATCAGTGCATGATCAGCCACGTGATCAGTGCATGATCTGTCACAAGATTAGTGTATGATCATCCACGTGATCAGTGCACGGGCAGTCATGTGATCAGTGCATGATATAGACGTGAACAGTGCATGATCAGTCTCGTGATCAGTGCATGATAGCCACGTGATCAGTGCATGATCAGTCACCTGATGGGTGTATGATCATTCACGTGACCTGTACATGGTAGCTACATGATCATTGCATGATCAGCCACGTGAGTAGTTCATGATAGCCACGTGATCACTGCATGATCAGTCACGTGATCAGTGCATGATCAGTCATGTGACCAGTACATGGTAGCTGCGTGATCATGGCATGATCAGCCACGTGAGCAGTGCATGATAGCCACGTGATCAGTGCATGATCAGACACGAGATCAGTGCATGATCAGTCACGTGATCAGTGCATGATCAGCCACGTGATCAGTGCATGACCAGGCACGTGATCAGTGCATGTCAGCCAAGTGATCAGTGCATGATAGCCACGTGATCAGTGCATGATCAGTCACGTGATCAGTGCATGATCAGTTATGTGATCAGTGTATGATCAGCCACGTGATCAGTGCATGATCAGCCACATGATCAGTGCATGATCAATTACGTGATCAGTGCATGATCAGTCACGTGACCAGTACAAGGTAGCTACGTGATCATTGCCTGATCAGCCACGTGATCAGTGCATGATAGCCACGTGATCAGTGCATGATAGCCACGTGATCAGTGCATGATCAGTCATGTGATACGTGTGTGATCAGCCACGAGATCAGTGCATGACAGCCACGTGATCAGTGCATGAGAGCCACGTGATCAGTGCATGATCAGTCACGTGATACATGTGTGATCAGCCACGTGATCAGTGCATGATGAGCCACGTGATCAGTGCAGGATCAATTACGTGATCAGTGCATGATCAGTCACGTGACCAGTACATGGTTGCTACGTGATCGTGCATGATCAGCCACGTGAGCAGAGCATGATAGCCACGTGGTCAGTGCATGATCAGTCACGTGATCAGTACATGATCAGTCACGTGATCAGTGCATGATCATCACGTGATCTGTGCATGATCAGTCACGTTACCAGTATATAGCTACGTGATCATTCCATGACGAGCCACGTGAGCAGTGCATGATAGCCACGTGATGTGTGCATGAGTTACGTGAGCAGAGCGATCAGCCACGTGATCAGTGCATGAGAGCCACGTGATCAGTGCATGATAGTCACGTGACAGGTGTATGATCAGCCACGTGATCAGTGCATGATCAGCCACGTGATCAGTGCATGATCAGTCACGTGATCAGTGCATGATCAGTTACGTGATCAGTGCATGATCAGCCACGTGATCAGTGCATGATCAGTCACGTGATCAGTGCATGACAGCCACGTGATCAGTGCATGAGAGCCACGGATCAGTGCATGATCAGTCACGTGATACATGTGTGATCAGCCACGTGATCAGTGCATGATGAGCCACGTGATCAGTGCATGATCAATTACGTGATCAGTGCATGATCAGTCACGTGACCAGTACATGGTTGCTACGTGATCGTGCATGATCAGCCACGTGAGCAGTGCATGATAGCCACGTGATCAGTGCATGATCAGTCACGTGATCAGTACATGATCAGTCACGTGAACAGTGCATGATCATTTACGTGATCTTTGCATGATCAGTCACGTGACCAGTATATGGTTGCTACGTGATCATTCCATGACGAGCCACGTGAGCAGTGCATGATAGGCACGTGATGTGTGCATGAGTTACGTGAGCAGAGTATGATCAGCCACGTGATCAGTGCATGAGTGCCACGTGATCAGTGCATGATATGTCACGTGACAGGTGTGTGATCAGCCACGTGAACAGTGCATGTTCAGCCACGTGATCAGTGCATGATAGCCACGTGATCAGTGCATGATCAGTTACGTGAGCAGTGTATGATCAGCCACGTGATCAGTGCATGGTCAGACACGTGAACAGTGTATGATCAGCCACGTGATCAGTGCATGATATCCAAGTGATCAGTGCATGATCATCACGTGATCAGTGTATGATCAGCCACGTGAACAGTGCATGCTCAGTCACGTGATCTGGGCCTGCTGAGCTGCGTGATTACTGTCTGCTCATCTGCTTGACAATTGCCAGCTGAGCTGCACGATTCCTGCCTGCTCAGCTGCTTGATTATTGCCAGCTGAGCAGCATGATTCCTCACACCTGAGTTCCATGATTATTGCCTGCTGACTGTTTGATTCGTGCCTACTCAGCTCTTTGTTTATTGCCTCCAGAGGCACATGATCAGTGTATGATAGCAAACATGATCAGCGCATGATCAGTCACATGATCAGCGCCATTAAGTCACGTGATCACTACATGATAGTCATGTGATCAGTCCATGCTCAGTCACGGTATCAGTGCATGATCAGCCACGTGATCAGTGCATGATCTGTCACAAGATTAGTGTATGATCATCCACGTGATCAGTGCACGGGCAGTCATGTGATCAGTGCATGATATAGACGTGAACAGTGCATGATCAGTCTCGTGATCAGTGCATGATAGCCACGTGATCAGTGCATGATCAGTCACCTGATGGGTGTATGATCATTCACGTGACCTGTACATGGTAGCTACATGATCATTGCATGATCAGCCACGTGAGTAGTTCATGATAGCCACGTGATCACTGCATGATCAGTCACGTGATCAGTGCATGATCAGTCATGTGACCAGTACATGGTAGCTGCGTGATCATGCATGATCAGCCACGTGAGCAGTGCATGATAGCCACGTGATCAGTGCATGATCAGCACGTGATCAGTGCATGATCAGTCACGTGATCAGTGCATGATAGCCACGTGATCAGTGCATGATCAGTCACGTGATCAGTGTATGATCAGTCACGTGATCAGTACATGATAGCTACATGATCAGTGCATGATCAGCCACGTGATCAGTGCATGATAGCCACGTGATCAGTGCATGATCAGTCACGTGATCAGTGCATGATCAGTCATGTGACCAGTACATGGTAGCTGCGTGATCATGCATGATCAGCCACGTGATCAGTGCATGATAGCCACGTGATCAGTGCATGATCAGCCACGTGATCAGTGCATGATCAGTCACGTGATCAGTGCATGATCAGCCACGTGATCAGTGCATGATCAGCCACGTGATCAGTGCATGATCAGCCACGTGATCAGTGCATGATCAGCCACGTGATCAGTGCATGATCAATTACGTGATCAGTGCATGATCAGTTACGTGACCAGTACAAGGTAGCTACGTGATCATTGCCTGATCAGCCACGTGATCAGTGCATGATAGCCACGTGATCAGTGCATGATAGCCACGTGATCAGTGCATGATCAGTCATGTGATACGTGTGTGATCAGCCACATGATCAGTGCATGATATCCACGTGATCAGTGCATGACAGCCACGGGATCAGTGCATGAGAGCCACGGGATCAGTGCATGATCAGTCACGTGATACATGTGTGATCAGCCACGTGATCAGTGCATGATGAGCCACGTGATCAGTGCAGGATCAATTACGTGATCAGTGCATGATCAGTCACGTGTCCAGTACATGGTTGCTACGTGATCGTTGCATGATCAGCCACGTGAGCAGAGCATGATAGCCACGTGGTCAGTGCATGATCAGTCACGTGATCAGTACATGATCAGTCACGTGAACAGTGCATGATCATTTACGTGATCTTTGCATGATCAGTCACGTGACCAGTATATGGTTGCTACGTGATCATTCCATGACGAGCCACGTGAGCAGTGCATGATAGCCACGTGATGTGTGCATGAGTTACGTGAGCAGAGTATGATCAGCCACGTGATCAGTGCATGAGTGCCACGTGATCAGTGCATGATATGTCACGTGACAGGTGTGTGATCAGCCACGTGAACAGTGCATGTTCAGCCACGTGATCAGTGCATGATAGCCACGTGATCAGTGCATGATCAGTTACGTGAGCAGTGTATGATCAGCCACGTGATCAGTGCATGGTCAGACACGTGAACAGTGTATGATCAGCCACGTGATCAGTGCATGATATCCAAGTGATCAGTGCATGATCATCACGTGATCAGTGTATGATCAGCCACGTGAACAGTGCATGCTCAGTCACGTGATCTGGGCCTGCTGAGCTGCGTGATTACTGTCTGCTCATCTGCTTGACAATTGCCAGCTGAGCTGCACGATTCCTGCCTGCTCAGCTGCTTGATTATTGCCAGCTGAGCAGCATGATTCCTCACACCTGAGTTCCATGATTATTGCCTGCTGACTGTTTGATTCGTGCCTACTCAGCTCTTTGTTTATTGCCTCCAGAGGCACATGATCAGTGTATGATAGCAAACATGATCAGCGCATGATCAGTCACATGATCAGCGCCATTAAGTCACGTGATCACTACATGATAGTCATGTGATCAGTCCATGCTCAGTCACGGTATCAGTGCATGATCAGCCACGTGATCAGTGCATGATCTGTCACAAGATTAGTGTATGATCATCCACGTGATCAGTGCACGGGCAGTCATGTGATCAGTGCATGATATAGACGTGAACAGTGCATGATCAGTCTCGTGATCAGTGCATGATAGCCACGTGATCAGTGCATGATCAGTCACCTGATGGGTGTATGATCATTCACGTGACCTGTACATGGTAGCTACATGATCATTGCATGATCAGCCACGTGAGTAGTTCATGATAGCCACGTGATCACTGCATGATCAGTCACGTGATCAGTGCATGATCAGTCATGTGACCAGTACATGGTAGCTGCGTGATCATGGCATGATCAGCCACGTGAGCAGTGCATGATAGCCACGTGATCAGTGCATGATCAGACACGTGATCAGTGCATGATCAGTCACGTGATCAGTGCATGATCAGCCACGTGATCAGTGCATGATCAGTCACGTGATCAGTGTATGATCAGCCACGTGATCAGTGCATGATCAGTCACGTGATCAGTGCATGATCAGACGTGATCAGTGCATGATCAGTCACGTGATCAGTGCATGATCAGCCACGTGATCAGTGCATGATCAGTCACGTGATCAGTGCATGATCAGTCACGTGACCAGTACATGTAGCTACGTGATCAGTGCATGATCAGCCACGTGATCAGTGCATGATAGCCACGTGATCAGTGCATGATCAGTCACGTGATCAGTGCATGATCAGTCACGTGACCAGTGCATGATAGCTACGTGATCAGTGCATGATCAGCCACGTGATCAGTGCATGATAGCCACGTGATCAGTGCATGATCAGTCACGTGATCAGTGCATGATCAGTCACGTGATCAGTGCATGATCAGCCACGTGATCAGTGCATGATCAGTCACGTGATCAGTGCATGATCAGCCACGTGATCAGTGCATGATCAGCCACGTGATCAGTGCATGATCAGCCACGTGATCAGTGCATGATAGCCACGTGATCAGTGCATGATCAGTCACGTGATCAGTGCATGATCAGTTACGTGATCAGTGCATGATCAGCCACGTGATCAGTGCATGATCAGCCACGTGATCAGTGCATGATCAGTCACGTGATCAGTGCATGATCAGTCACGTGACCAGTACATGGTAGCTACGTGATCATTGCATGATCAGCCACGTGATCAGTGCATGATAGCCACGTGATCAGTGCATGATAGCCACGTGATCAGTGCATGATCAGTCATGTGATACGCGTGATCAGCCACGTGATCAGTGCATGATATCCACGTGATCAGTGCATGATCAGCCACGTGATCAGTGCATGAGAGCCACGTGATCAGTGCATGATCAGTCACGTGATCAGTATGATCAGCCACGTGATCAGTGCATGATCAGCCACGTGATCAGTGCATGATCAATTACGTGATCAGTGCATGATCAGTCACGTGACCAGTACATGATAGCTACGTGATCAGTGCATGATCAGCCACGTGATCAGTGCATGATAGCCACGTGATCAGTGCATGATCAGTCACGTGATCAGTGCATGATCAGTCACGTGATCAGTGCATGATCAGCCACGTGATCAGTGCATGATAGCCACGTGATCAGTGCATGATCAGTCACGTGATCAGTGCATGATCAGTCACGTGATCAGTGCATGATCAGCCACGTGATCAGTGCATGATCAGTCACGTGATCAGTGCATGATCAGCCACGTGATCAGTGCATGATCAGTCACGTGATCAGTGCATGATCAGCCACGTGATCAGTGCATGATAGCCACGTGATCAGTGCATGATCAGCCACGTGATCAGTGCATGATCAGCCACGTGATCAGTGCATGATCAGTCACGTGATCAGTGCATGATCAGTCACGTGACCAGTACATGTAGCCACGTGATCATTGGCTGATCAGCCACGTGATCAGTGCATGATAGCCACGTGATCAGTGCATGATCAGTCATGTGATACGTGTGTGATCAGCCACGTGATCAGTGCATGATATCCACGTGATCAGTGCATGACAGCCACGTGATCAGTGCATGAGAGCCACGGGATCAGTGCATGATCAGTCACGTGATACATGTGTGATCAGCCACGTGATCAGTGCATGATGAGCCACGTGATCAGTGCAGGATCAATTACGTGATCAGTGCATGATCAGTCACGTGACCAGTACATGGTTGCTACGTGATCGTTGCATGATCAGCCACGTGAGCAGAGCATGATAGCCACGTGATCAGTGCATGATCAGTCACGTGATCAGTACATGATCAGTCACGTGAACAGTGCATGATCATTTACGTGATCTTTGCATGATCAGTCACGTACCAGTATATGGTTGCTACGTGATCATTCCATGACGAGCCACGTGAGCAGTGCATGATAGCCACGTGATGTGTGCATGAGTTACGTGAGCAGAGTATGATCAGCCACGTGATCAGTGCATGAGTGCCACGTGATCAGTGCATGATATGTCACGTGACAGGTGTGTGATCAGCCACGTGAACAGTGCATGTTCAGCCACGTGATCAGTGCATGATAGCCACGTGATCAGTGCATGATCAGTTACGTGAGCAGTGTATGATCAGCCACGTGATCAGTGCATGGTCAGACACGTGAACAGTGTATGATCAGCCACGTGATCAGTGCATGATATCCAAGTGATCAGTGCATGATCATCACGTGATCAGTGTATGATCAGCCACGTGAACAGTGCATGCTCAGTCACGTGATCTGGGCCTGCTGAGCTGCGTGATTACTGTCTGCTCATCTGCTTGACAATTGCCAGCTGAGCTGCACGATTCCTGCCTGTCATCTGCTTGACAATTGCCAGCTGTGCTGCGTAATTCCTGCCTGCTCAGCTGCTTGATTATTGCCAGCTGAGCAGCATGATTCCTCACACCTGAGTTCCATGATTATTGCCTGCTGACTGTTTGATTCGTGCCTACTCAGCTCTTTGTTTATTGCCTCCAGAGGCACATGATCAGTGTATGATAGCAAACATGATCAGTGCATGATCAGTCACATGATCAGTGCATGATCATGCACGTGATCAGTGCATGATCAGTCATGTGATCAGTGCATGATCAGACGTGATCAGTGCATGATCAGCCACGTGATCAGTGCATGATAGCCACGTGATCAGTGCATGATCAGTCACGTGATCAGTGCATGATCAGTCACGTGATCAGTGCATGATAGCTACGTGATCAGTGCATGATCAGCCACGTGATCAGTGCATGATAGCCACGTGATCAGTGCATGATCAGTCACGTGATCAGTGCATGATCAGTCACGTGACCAGTACATGGTAGCTACGTGATCATGGCATGATCAGCCACGTGAGCAGTGCATGATAGCCACGTGATCAGTGCATGATCAGTCACGTGATCAGTGCATGATCAGTCACGTGATCAGTGCATGATCAGCCACGTGATCAGTGCATGATCAGTCACGTGATCAGTGCATGATCAGCCACGTGATCAGTGCATGATCAGTCACGTGATCAGTGCATGATCAGACGTGATCAGTGCATGATCAGTCACGTGATCAGTGCATGATAGCCACGTGATCAGTGCATGATCAGTCACGTGATCAGTGCATGATCAGTCACGTGACCAGTACATAGTAGCATGATCAGTGCATGATCAGCCACGTGATCAGTGCATGATAGCCACGTGATCAGTGCATGATCAGTCACGTGATCAGTGCATGATCAGTCACGTGATCAGTGCATGGTAGCACGTGATCATGCATGATCAGCCACGTGATCAGTGCATGATAGCCACGTGATCAGTGCATGATCAGTCACGTGATCAGTGCATGATCAGTCACGTGATCAGTGCATGATCAGCCACGTGATCAGTGCATGATCAGTCACGTGATCAGTGCATGATCAGCCACGTGATCAGTGCATGATCAGCCACGTGATCAGTGCATGATCAGCCACGTGATCAGTGCATGATAGCCACGTGATCAGTGCATGATCAGTCACGTGATCAGTGCATGATCAGTCACGTGATCAGTGCATGATCAGCCACGTGATCAGTGCATGATCAGCCACGTGATCAGTGCATGATCAATTACGTGATCAGTGCATGATCAGTCACGTGATCAGTGCATGATAGCTACGTGATCAGTGCATGATCAGCCACGTGATCAGTGCATGATAGCCACGTGATCAGTGCATGATAGCCACGTGATCAGTGCATGATCAGTCACGTGATAGTGCATGATCAGCCACGTGATCAGTGCATGATATCCACGTGATCAGTGCATGAGCCACGTGATCAGTGCATGAGCCACGTGATCAGTGCATGATCAGTCACGTGATCATGTGATCAGCCACGTGATCAGTGCATGATCAGCCACGTGATCAGTGCATGATCAGTTCGTGATCAGTGCATGATCAGTCACGTGACCAGTACATGGTAGCTACGTGATTGCATGATCAGCCACGTGATCAGTGCATGATAGCCACGTGATCAGTGCATGATCAGTCACGTGATCAGTGCATGATCAGTCACGTGATCAGTGCATGATCAGCCACGTGATCAGTGCATGATAGCCACGTGATCAGTGCATGATCAGTCACGTGATCAGTGCATGATCAGTCACGTGATCAGTGCATGATCAGCCACGTGATCAGTGCATGATCAGTCACGTGATCAGTGCATGATCAGCCACGTGATCAGTGCATGATCAGCCACGTGATCAGTGCATGATCAGCCACGTGATCAGTGCATGATAGCCACGTGATCAGTGCATGATCAGCCACGTGATCAGTGCATGATCAGCCACGTGATCAGTGCATGATCAATTACGTGATCAGTGCATGATCAGTCACGTGACCAGTACATGTAGCTACGTGATCATTGCATGATCAGCCACGTGATCAGTGCATGATAGCCACGTGATCAGTGCATGATCAGTCATGTGATACGTGTGTGATCAGCCACGTGATCAGTGCATGATATCCACGTGATCAGTGCATGACAGCCACGTGATCAGTGCATGAGAGCCACGTGATCAGTGCATGATCAGTCACGTGATACATGTGTGATCAGCCACGTGATCAGTGCATGATGAGCCACGTGATCAGTGCAGGATCAATTACGTGATCAGTGCATGATCAGTCACGTGACCAGTACATGGTTGCTACGTGATCGTTGCATGATCAGCCACGTGAGCAGAGCATGATAGCCACGTGGTCAGTGCATGATCAGTCACGTGATCAGTACATGATCAGTCACGTGAACAGTGCATGATCATTTACGTGATCTTTGCATGATCAGTCACGTTACCAGTATATGGTTGCTACGTGATCATTCCATGACGAGCCACGTGAGCAGTGCATGATAGCCACGTGATGTGTGCATGAGTTACGTGAGCAGAGTATGATCAGCCACGTGATCAGTGGATGAGTGCCACGTGATCAGTGCATGATATGTCACGTGACAGGTGTGTGATCAGCCACGTGAACAGTGCATGTTCAGCCACGTGATCAGTGCATGATAGCCACGTGATCAGTGCATGATCAGTTACGTGAGCAGTGTATGATCAGCCACGTGATCAGTGCATGGTCAGACACGTGAACAGTGTATGATCAGCCACGTGATCAGTGCATGATATCCAAGTGATCAGTGCATGATCATCACGTGATCAGTGTATGATCAGCCACGTGAACAGTGCATGCTCAGTCACGTGATCTGGGCCTGCTGAGCTGCGTGATTACTGTCTGCTCATCTGCTTGACAATTGCCAGCTGAGCTGCACGATTCCTGCCTGTCATCTGCTTGACAATTGCCAGCTGTGCTGCGTAATTCCTGCCTGCTCAGCTGCTTGATTATTGCCAGCTGAGCAGCATGATTCCTCACACCTGAGTTCCATGATTATTGCCTGCTGACTGTTTGATTCGTGCCTACTCAGCTCTTTGTTTATTGCCTCCAGAGGCACATGATCAGTGTATGATAGCAAACATGATCAGCGCATGATCAGTCACATGATCAGCGCCATTAAGTCACGTGATCACTACATGATAGTCATGTGATCAGTCCATGCTCAGTCACGGTATCAGTGCATGATCAGCCACGTGATCAGTGCATGATCTGTCACAAGATTAGTGTATGATCATCCACGTGATCAGTGCACGGGCAGTCATGTGATCAGTGCATGATATAGACGTGAACAGTGCATGATCAGTCTCGTGATCAGTGCATGATAGCCACGTGATCAGTGCATGATCAGTCACCTGATGGGTGTATGATCATTCACGTGACCTGTACATGGTAGCTACATGATCATTGCATGATCAGCCACGTGAGTAGTTCATGATAGCCACGTGATCACTGCATGATCAGTCACGTGATCAGTGCATGATCAGCTGCGTGATCATGCATGATCAGCCACGTGATCAGTGCATGATAGCCACGTGATCAGTGCATGATCAGCCACGTGATCAGTGCATGATCAGTCACGTGATCAGTGCATGATCAGCCACGTGATCAGTGCATGATCAGGCACGTGATCAGTGCATGTCAGCCACGTGATCAGTGCATGATAGCCACGTGATCAGTGCATGATCAGCCACGTGATCAGTGCATGATCAGTCACGTGATCAGTGCATGATCAGTTACGTGATCAGTGCATGATCAGCCACGTGATCAGTGCATGATCAGCCACATGATCAGTGCATGATCAATTACGTGATCAGTGCATGATCAGTCACGTGACCAGTACATGGTAGCTACGTGATCATTGCATGATCAGCCACGTGATCAGTGCATGATAGCCACGTGATCAGTGCATGATAGCCACGTGATCAGTGCATGATCAGTCATGTGATACGTGTGTGATAAGCCACGTGATCAGTGCATGATAGCCACGTGATCAGTGCATGAGAGCCACGTGATCAGTGCATGATCAGTCACGTGATACATGTGTGATCAGCCACGTGATCAGTGCATGATGAGCCACGTGATCAGTGCAGGATCAATTACGTGATCAGTGCATGATCAGTCACGTGACCAGTACATGGTTGCTACGTGATCGTTGCATGATCAGCCACGTGAGCAGAGCATGATAGCCACGTGATCAGTGCATGATCAGTCACGTGATCAGTACATGATCAGTCACGTGAACAGTGCATGATCATTTACGTGATCTTTGCATGATCAGTCACGTTACCAGTATATGGTTGCTACGTGATCATTCCATGACGAGCCACGTGAGCAGTGCATGATAGCCACGTGATGTGTGCATGAGTTACGTGAGCCGAGTATGATCAGGCACGTGATCAGTGCATGAGTGCCACGTGATCAGTGCATGATATGTCACGTGACAGGTGTGTGATCAGCCACGTGAACAGTGCATGTTCAGCCACGTGATCAGTGCATGGTAGCCACGTGATCAGTGCATGATCAGTTACGTGAGCAGTGTATGATCAGCCACGTGATCAGTGCATGGTCAGACACGTGAACAGTGTACGATCAGCCACGTGATCAGTGCATGACATCCAAGTGATCACTACATGATCATCACGTGATAAGTGTATGATCAGCCACGTGAACAGTGCATGCTCAGTCACGTGATCTGGGCCTGCTGAGCTGCGTGATAACTGTCTGCTCATCTGCTTGACAATTGCCAGCTGAGCTGCACGATTCCTGCCTGCTCAGCTGCTTGATTATTGCCAGCTGAGCAGCATGATTCCTCACACCTGAGTTCCATGATTATTGCCTGCTGACTGTTTGATTCGTGCCTACTCAGCTCTTTGTTTATTGCCTCCAGAGGCACATGATCAGTGTATGATAGCAAACATGATCAGCGCATGATCAGTCACATGATCAGCGCCATTAAGTCACGTGATCACTACATGATAGTCATGTGATCAGTCCATGCTCAGTCACGGTATCAGTGCATGATCAGCCACGTGATCAGTGCATGATCTGTCACAAGATTAGTGTATGATCATCCACGTGATCAGTGCATGGGCAGTCATGTGATCAGTGCATGATATAGACGTGATCAGTGCATGATCAGTCTCGTGATCAGTGCATGATAGCCACGTGATCAGTGCATGATCAGTCACCTGATGGGTGTATGATCATTCACGTGACCTGTACATGGTAGCTACATGATCATTGCATGATCAGCCACGTGAGTAGTTCATGATAGCCACGTGATCACTGCATGATCAGTCACGTGATCAGTGCATGATCAGTCATGTGACCAGTACATGGTAGCTGCGTGATCATGGCATAATCAGCCACGTGAGCAGTGCATGATAGCCACGTGATCAGTGCATGATCAGACACGTGATCAGTGCATGATCAGTCACGTGATCAGTGCATGATCAGCCACGTGATCAGTGCATGATCAGTCACGTGATCAGTGCATGATCAGCCACGTGATCAGTGCATGATCAGTCACGTGATCAGTGCATGATCAGACGTGATCAGTGCATGATCAGTCACGTGATCAGTGCATGATAGCCACGTGATCAGTGCATGATCAGTCACGTGATCAGTGCATGATCAGTCACGTGACCAGTACATGGTAGCTACGTGATCATTGCATGATCAGCCACGTGATCAGTGCATGATAGCCACGTGATCAGTGCATGATCAGTCACGTGATCAGTGCATGATCAGTCACGTGATCAGTGCATGGTAGCTGCGTGATCATGCATGATCAGCCACGTGATCAGTGCATGATAGCCACGTGATCAGTGCATGATCAGTCACGTGATCAGTGCATGATCAGTCACGTGATCAGTGCATGATCAGTCACGTGATCAGTGCATGATCAGCCACGTGATCAGTGCATGATCAGCCACGTGATCAGTGCATGATCAGCCACGTGATCAGTGCATGATAGCCACGTGATCAGTGCATGATCAGTCACGTGATCAGTGCATGATCAGTCACGTGATCAGTGCATGATCAGCCACGTGATCAGTGCATGATCAGCCACGTGATCAGTGCATGATCAATTACGTGATCAGTGCATGATCAGTCACGTGACCAGTACATGGTAGCTACGTGATTGCATGATCAGCCACGTGATCAGTGCATGATAGCCACGTGATCAGTGCATGATAGCCACGTGATCAGTGCATGATCAGTCATGTGATACGTGTGTGATCAGCCACATGATCAGTGCATGATATCCACGTGATCAGTGCATGATCAGCCACGTGATCAGTGCATGATAGCCACGTGATCAGTGCATGATCAGTCACGTGATCATGTGTGATCAGCCACGTGATCAGTGCATGATAGCCACGTGATCAGTGCATGATCCACGTGATCAGTGCATGATCAGTCACGTGACAGTACATGGTGCTACGTGATCAGTGCATGATCAGCCACGTGATCAGTGCATGATAGCCACGTGATCAGTGCATGATCAGTCACGTGATCAGTGCATGATCAGTCACGTGATCAGTGCATGATCAGTCACGTGATCAGTGCATGATCAGCCACGTGATCAGTGCATGATAGCCACGTGATCAGTGCATGATCAGTCACGTGATCAGTGCATGATCAGTCACGTGATCAGTGCATGATCAGCCACGTGATCAGTGCATGATCAGTCACGTGATCAGTGCATGATCAGCCACGTGATCAGTGCATGATCAGGCACGTGATCAGTGCATGATCAGCCACGTGATCAGTGCATGATAGCCACGTGATCAGTGCATGATCAGCCACGTGATCAGTGCATGATCAGCCACGTGATCAGTGCATGATCAGTTACGTGATCAGTGCATGATCAGTCACGTGACCAGTACATGGTAGCTACGTGATCATTGCATGATCAGCCACGTGATCAGTGCATGATAGCCACGTGATCAGTGCATGATCAGTCATGTGATACGTGTGTGATCAGCCACGTGATCAGTGCATGATATCCACGTGATCAGTGCATGACAGCCACGTGATCAGTGCATGAGAGCCACGTGATCAGTGCATGATCAGTCACGTGATACATGTGTGATCAGCCACGTGATCAGTGCATGATGAGCCACGTGATAAGTGCAGGATCAATTACGTGATCAGTGCATGATCAGTCACGTGACCAGTACATGGTTGCTACGTGATCGTTGCATGATCAGCCACGTGAGCAGAGCATGATAGCCACGTGATCAGTGCATGATCAGTCACGTGATCAGTACATGATCAGTCACGTGAACAGTGCATGATCATTTACGTGATCAGTGCATGATCAGTCACGTGACCAGTATATGGTTGCTACGTGATCATTCCATGACGAGCCACGTGAGCAGTGCATGATAGCCACGTGATGTGTGCATGAGTTACGTGAGCAGAGTATGATCAGGCACGTGATCAGTGCATGAGTGCCACGTGATCAGTGCATGATATGTCACGTGACAGGTGTGTGATCAGCCACGTGAACAGTGCATGTTCAGCCACGTGATCAGTGCATGGTAGCCACGTGATCAGTGCATGATCAGTTACGTGAGCAGTGTATGATCAGCCACGTGATCAGTGCATGGTCAGACACGTGAACAGTGTATGATCAGCCACGTGATCAGTGCATGATATCCAAGTGATCAGTGCATGATCATCACGTGATCAGTGTATGATCAGCCACGTGAACAGTGCATGCTCAGTCACGTGATCTGGGCCTGCTGAGCTGCGTGATTACTGTCTGCTCATCTGCTTGACAATTGCCAGCTGAGCTGCACGATTCCTGCCTGCTCAGCTGCTTGATTATTGCCAGCTGAGCAGCATGATTCCTCACACCTGAGTTCCATGATTATTGCCTGCTGACTGTTTGATTCGTGCCTACTCAGCTCTTTGTTTATTGCCTCCAGAGGCACATGATCAGTGTATGATAGCAAACATGATCAGCGCATGATCAGTCACATGATCAGCGCCATTAAGTCACGTGATCACTACATGATAGTCATGTGATCAGTCCATGCTCAGTCACGGTATCAGTGCATGATCAGCCACGTGATCAGTGCATGATCTGTCACAAGATTAGTGTATGATCATCCACGTGATCAGTGCATGGGCAGTCATGTGATCAGTGCATGATATAGACGTGATCAGTGCATGATCAGTCTCGTGATCAGTGCATGATAGCCACGTGATCAGTGCATGATCAGTCACCTGATGGGTGTATGATCATTCACGTGACCTGTACATGGTAGCTACATGATCATTGCATGATCAGCCACGTGAGTAGTGCATGATAGCCACGTGATCACTGCATGATCAGTCACGTGATCAGTGCATGATCAGTCATGTGACCAGTACATGGTAGCTGCGTGATCATGGCATGATCAGCCACGTGAGCAGTGCATGATAGCCACGTGATCAGTGCATGATCAGTCACGTGATCAGTGCATGATCAGTCACGTGATCAGTGCATGATCAGCCACGTGATCAGTGCATGATCAGTCACGTGATCAGTGCATGATCAGCCACGTGATCAGTGCATGATCAGTCACGTGATCAGTGCATGATCAGACGTGATCAGTGCATGATCAGTCACGTGATCAGTGCATGATAGCCACGTGATCAGTGCATGATCAGTCACGTGATCAGTGCATGATCAGTCACGTGACCAGTACATGGTAGCTACGTGATCATTGCATGATCAGCCACGTGATCAGTGCATGATAGCCACGTGATCAGTGCATGATCAGTCACGTGATCAGTGCATGATCAGTCACGTGATCAGTGCATGATAGCTACGTGATCAGTGCATGATCAGCCACGTGATCAGTGCATGATAGCCACGTGATCAGTGCATGATCAGTCACGTGATCAGTGCATGATCAGTCACGTGATCAGTGCATGATCAGTCACGTGATCAGTGCATGATCAGCCACGTGATCAGTGCATGATCAGCCACGTGATCAGTGCATGATCAGCCACGTGATCAGTGCATGATAGCCACGTGATCAGTGCATGATCAGTCACGTGATCAGTGCATGATCAGCCACGTGATCAGTGCATGATCAGCCACGTGATCAGTGCATGATCAGCCACGTGATCAGTGCATGATCAATTACGTGATCAGTGCATGATCAGTCACGTGATCAGTGCATGGTAGCTACGTGATCATTGCATGATCAGCCACGTGATCAGTGCATGATAGCCACGTGATCAGTGCATGATCAGCCACGTGATCAGTGCATGATCAGTCACGTGATACGTGTGTGATCAGCCACGTGATCAGTGCATGATATCCACGTGATCAGTGCATGATCAGCCACGTGATCAGTGCATGATAGCCACGTGATCAGTGCATGATCAGTCACGTGATCATGTGTGATCAGCCACGTGATCAGTGCATGATGAGCCACGTGATCAGTGCATGATCATTACGTGATCAGTGCATGATCAGTCACGTGACAGTGCATGGTAGCTACGTGATCAGTGCATGATCAGCCACGTGATCAGTGCATGATAGCCACGTGATCAGTGCATGATCAGTCACGTGATCAGTGCATGATCAGTCACGTGATCAGTGCATGATCAGTCACGTGATCAGTGCATGATCAGCCACGTGATCAGTGCATGATAGCCACGTGATCAGTGCATGATCAGTCACGTGATCAGTGCATGATCAGTCACGTGATCAGTGCATGATCAGCCACGTGATCAGTGCATGATCAGTCACGTGATCAGTGCATGATCAGCCACGTGATCAGTGCATGATCAGTCACGTGATCAGTGCATGATCAGCCACGTGATCAGTGCATGATAGCCACGTGATCAGTGCATGATCAGCCACGTGATCAGTGCATGATCAGCCACGTGATCAGTGCATGATCAGTCACGTGATCAGTGCATGATCAGTCACGTGACCAGTACATGGTAGCTACGTGATCATTGCATGATCAGCCACGTGATCAGTGCATGATAGCCACGTGATCAGTGCATGATCAGTCATGTGATACGTGTGTGATCAGCCACGTGATCAGTGCATGATATCCACGTGATCAGTGCATGACAGCCACGTGATCAGTGCATGAGAGCCACGGATCAGTGCATGATCAGTCACGTGATACATGTGTGATCAGCCACGTGATCAGTGCATGATGAGCCACGTGATCAGTGCAGGATCAATTACGTGATCAGTGCATGATCAGTCACGTGACCAGTACATGGTTGCTACGTGATCGTTGCATGATCAGCCACGTGAGCAGAGCATGATAGCCACGTGATCAGTGCATGATCAGTCACGTGATCAGTACATGATCAGTCACGTGAACAGTGCATGATCATTTACGTGATCTTTGCATGATCAGTCACGTGACCAGTATATGGTTGCTACGTGATCATTCCATGACGAGCCACGTGAGCAGTGCATGATAGCCACGTGATGTGTGCATGAGTTACGTGAGCAGAGTATGATCAGCCACGTGATCAGTGCATGAGTGCCACGTGATCAGTGCATGATATGTCACGTGACAGGTGTGTGATCAGCCACGTGAACAGTGCATGTTCAGCCACGTGATCAGTGCATGATAGCCACGTGATCAGTGCATGATCAGTTACGTGAGCAGTGTATGATCAGCCACGTGATCAGTGCATGGTCAGACACGTGAACAGTGTATGATCAGCCACGTGATCAGTGCATGATATCCAAGTGATCAGTGCATGATCATCACGTGATCAGTGTATGATCAGCCACGTGAACAGTGCATGCTCAGTCACGTGATCTGGGCCTGCTGAGCTGCGTGATTACTGTCTGCTCATCTGCTTGACAATTGCCAGCTGAGCTGCACGATTCCTGCCTGTCATCTGCTTGACAATTGCCAGCTGTGCTGCGTAATTCCTGCCTGCTCAGCTGCTTGATTATTGCCAGCTGAGCAGCATGATTCCTCACACCTGAGTTCCATGATTATTGCCTGCTGACTGTTTGATTCGTGCCTACTCAGCTCTTTGTTTATTGCCTCCAGAGGCACATGATCAGTGTATGATAGCAAACATGATCAGCGCATGATCAGTCACATGATCAGCGCCATTAAGTCACGTGATCACTACATGATAGTCATGTGATCAGTCCATGCTCAGTCACGGTATCAGTGCATGATCAGCCACGTGATCAGTGCATGATCTGTCACAAGATTAGTGTATGATCATCCACGTGATCAGTGCACGGGCAGTCATGTGATCAGTGCATGATATAGACGTGAACAGTGCATGATCAGTCTCGTGATCAGTGCATGATAGCCACGTGATCAGTGCATGATCAGTCACCTGATGGGTGTATGATCATTCACGTGACCTGTACATGGTAGCTACATGATCATTGCATGATCAGCCACGTGAGTAGTTCATGATAGCCACGTGATCACTGCATGATCAGTCACGTGATCAGTGCATGATCAGTCATGTGACCAGTACATGGTAGCTGCGTGATCATGGCATGATCAGCCACGTGAGCAGTGCATGATAGCCACGTGATCAGTGCATGATCAGACACGTGATCAGTGCATGATCAGTCACGTGATCAGTGCATGATCAGCCACGTGATCAGTGCATGATCAGGCACGTGATCAGTGTATGTCAGCCAAGTGATCAGTGCATGATAGCCACGTGATCAGTGCATGATCAGTCACGTGATCAGTGCATGATCAGTTATGTGATCAGTGTATGATCAGCCACGTGATCAGTGCATGATCAGCCACATGATCAGTGCATGATCAATTACGTGATCAGTGCATGATCAGTCACGTGACCAGTACATGGTAGCTACGTGATCATTGCCTGATCAGCCACGTGATCAGTGCATGATAGCCACGTGATCAGTGCATGATAGCCACGTGATCAGTGCATGATCAGTCATGTGATACGTGTGTGATCAGCCACATGATCAGTGCATGATATCCACGTGATCAGTGCATGACAGCCACGTGATCAGTGCATGAGAGCCACGTGATCAGTGCATGATCAGTCACGTGATACATGTGTGATCAGCCACGTGATCAGTGCATGATGAGCCACGTGATCAGTGCAGGATCAATTACGTGATCAGTGCATGATCAGTCACGTGACCAGTACATGGTTGCTCGTGATCGTTGCATGATCAGCCACGTGAGCAGAGCATGATAGCCACGTGATCAGTGCATGATCAGTCACGTGATCAGTACATGATCAGTCACGTGAACAGTGCATGATCATTTACGTGATCTTTGCATGATCAGTCACGTGACCAGTATATGGTTGCTACGTGATCATTCCATGACGAGCCACGTGAGCAGTGCATGATAGCCACGTGATGTGTGCATGAGTTACGTGAGCAGAGTATGATCAGCCACGTGATCAGTGCATGATATGTCACGTGACAGGTGTGTGATCAGCCACGTGAACAGTGCATGTTCAGCCACGTGATCAGTGCATGATAGCCACGTGATCAGTGCATGATCAGTTACGTGAGCAGTGTATGATCAGCCACGTGATCAGTGCATGGTCAGACACGTGAACAGTGTATGATCAGCCACGTGATCAGTGCATGATATCCAAGTGATCAGTGCATGATCATCACGTGATCAGTGTATGATCAGCCACGTGAACAGTGCATGCTCAGTCACGTGATCAGGGCCTGCTGAGCTGCGTGATTACTGTCTGCTCATCTGCTTGACAATTGCCAGCTGAGCTGCACGATTCCTGCCTGTCATCTGCTTGACAATTGCCAGCTGTGCTGCGTAATTCCTGCCTGCTCAGCTGCTTGATTATTGCCAGCTGAGCAGCATGATTCCTCACACCTGAGTTCCATGATTATTGCCTGCTGACTGTTTGATTCGTGCCTACTCAGCTCTTTGTTTATTGCCTCCAGAGGCACATGATCAGTGTATGATAGCAAACATGATCAGCGCATGATCAGTCACATGATCAGCGCCATTAAGTCACGTGATCACTACATGATAGTCATGTGATCAGTCCATGCTCAGTCACGGTATCAGTGCATGATCAGCCACGTGATCAGTGCATGATCATCCACGTGATCAGTGCATGGGCAGTCATGTGATCAGTGCATGATATAGACGTGATCAGTGCATGATCAGTCACGTGATCAGTGCATGATAGCCACGTGATCAGTGCATGATCAGTCACCTGATGGGTGTATGATCATTCACGTGACCTGTACATGGTAGCTACATGATCATTGCATGATCAGCCACGTGAGTAGTGCATGATAGCCACGTGATCAGTGCATGATCAGTCACGTGATCAGTGCATGATCAGTCATGTGACCAGTACATGGTAGCTGCGTGATCATGGCATGATCAGCCACGTGATCAGTGCATGATAGCCACGTGATCAGTGCATGATCAGACACGTGATCAGTGCATGATCAGTCACGTGATCAGTGCATGATCAGCCACGTGATCAGTGCATGATCAGCCACGTGATCAGTGCATGATCAGTCACGTGATCAGGGCATGATGAGCTGCGTGATTACTGTCTGCTCATCTGCTTGACAATTGCCAGCTGAGCTGCACGATTCCTGCCTGTCATCTGCTTGACAATTGCCAGCTGTGCTGCGTAATTCCTGCCTGATCAGCTGCTTGATTATTGCCAGCTGAGCAGCATGATTCCTCACACCTGAGTTCCATGATTATTGCCTGCTGACTGTTTGATTCGTGCCTACTCAGCTCTTTGTTTATTGCCTCCAGAGGCACATGATCAGTGTATGATAGCAAACATGATCAGCGCATGATCAGTCACATGATCAGCGCCATTAAGTCACGTGATCACTACATGATAGTCATGTGATCAGTCCATGCTCAGTCACGTATCAGTGCATGATCAGCCACGTGATCAGTGCATGATCTGTCACAAGATTAGTGTATGATCATCCACGTGATCAGTGCATGGGCAGTCATGTGATCAGTGCATGATATAGACGTGATCAGTGCATGATCAGTCACGTGATCAGTGCATGATAGCCACGTGATCAGTGCATGATCAGTCACCTGATCAGTGCATGATCAGTCACGTGACCAGTACATGGTAGCTGTGATCATGCATGATCAGCCACGTGATCAGTGCATGATAGCCACGTGATCAGTGCATGATCAGTCACGTGATCAGTGCATGATCAGTCACGTGATCAGTGCATGATCAGCCACGTGATCAGTGCATGATCAGGCACGTGATCAGTGCATGATCAGCCACGTGATCAGTGCATGATAGCCACGTGATCAGTGCATGATCAGTCACGTGATCAGTGCATGATCAGTCACGTGATCAGTGTATGATCAGCCACGTGATCAGTGCATGATCAGCCACGTGATCAGTGCATGATCAATTACGTGATCAGTGCATGATCAGTCACGTGATCAGTACATGGTAGCTACGTGATCATTGCATGATCAGCCACGTGATCAGTGCATGATAGCCACGTGATCAGTGCATGATAGCCACGTGATCAGTGCATGATCAGTCATGTGATACGTGTGTGATCAGCCACGTGATCAGTGCATGATATCCACGTGATCAGTGCATGACAGCCACGTGATCAGTGCATGAGAGCCACGTGATCAGTGCATGATCAGTCACGTGATACATGTGTGATCAGCCACGTGATCAGTGCATGATGAGCCACGTGATCAGTGCAGGATCAATTACGTGATCAGTGCATGATCAGTCACGTGACCAGTACATGGTTGCTACGTGATCGTTGCATGATCAGCCACGTGAGCAGAGCATGATAGCCACGTGATCAGTGCATGATCAGTCACGTGATCAGTACATGATCAGTCACGTGAACAGTGCATGATCATTTACGTGATCTTTGCATGATCAGTCACGTGACCAGTATATGGTTGCTACGTGATCATTCCATGACGAGCCACGTGAGCAGTGCATGATAGCCACGTGATGTGTGCATGAGTTACGTGAGCAGAGTATGATCAGCCACGTGATCAGTGCATGAGTGCCACGTGATCAGTGCATGATATGTCACGTGACAGGTGTGTGATCAGCCACGTGAACAGTGCATGTTCAGCCACGTGATCAGTGCATGATAGCCACGTGATCAGTGCATGATCAGTTACGTGAGCAGTGTATGATCAGCCACGTGATCAGTGCATGGTCAGACACGTGAACAGTGTATGATCAGCCACGTGATCAGTGCATGATATCCAAGTGATCAGTGCATGATCATCACGTGATCAGTGTATGATCAGCCACGTGAACAGTGCATGCTCAGTCACGTGATCTGGGCCTGCTGAGCTGCGTGATTACTGTCTGCTCATCTGCTTGACAATTGCCAGCTGAGCTGCACGATTCCTGCCTGCTCAGCTGCTTGATTATTGCCAGCTGAGCAGCATGATTCCTCACACCTGAGTTCCATGATTATTGCCTGCTGACTGTTTGATTCGTGCCTACTCAGCTCTTTGTTTATTGCCTCCAGAGGCACATGATCAGTGTATGATAGCAAACATGATCAGCGCATGATCAGTCACATGATCAGCGCCATTAAGTCACGTGATCACTACATGATAGTCATGTGATCAGTCCATGCTCAGTCACGGTATCAGTGCATGATCAGCCACGTGATCAGTGCATGATCTGTCACAAGATTAGTGTATGATCATCCACGTGATCAGTGCATGGGCAGTCATGTGATCAGTGCATGATATAGACGTGATCAGTGCATGATCAGTCTCGTGATCAGTGCATGATAGCCACGTGATCAGTGCATGATCAGTCACCTGATGGGTGTATGATCATTCACGTGACCTGTACATGGTAGCTACATGATCATTGCATGATCAGCCACGTGAGTAGTGCATGATAGCCACGTGATCACTGCATGATCAGTCACGTGATCAGTGCATGATCAGTCATGTGACCAGTACATGGTAGCTGCGTGATCATGGCATGATCAGCCACGTGAGCAGTGCATGATAGCCACGTGATCAGTGCATGATCAGTCACGTGATCAGTGCATGATCAGTCACGTGATCAGTGCATGATCAGCCACGTGATCAGTGCATGATCAGTCACGTGATCAGTGCATGATCAGCCACGTGATCAGTGCATGATCAGTCACGTGATCAGTGCATGATCAGACGTGATCAGTGCATGATCAGTCACGTGATCAGTGCATGATAGCCACGTGATCAGTGCATGATCAGTCACGTGATCAGTGCATGATCAGTCACGTGACCAGTACATGGTAGCTACGTGATCAGTGCATGATCAGCCACGTGAGTGCATGATAGCCACGTGATCAGTGCATGATCAGTCACGTGATCAGTGCATGATCAGTCACGTGATCAGTGCATGGTAGCGTGATCATGCATGATCAGCCACGTGATCAGTGCATGATAGCCACGTGATCAGTGCATGATCAGTCACGTGATCAGTGCATGATCAGTCACGTGATCAGTGCATGATCAGCCACGTGATCAGTGCATGATCAGCCACGTGATCAGTGCATGATCAGCCACGTGATCAGTGCATGATAGCCACGTGATCAGTGCATGATCAGTCACGTGATCAGTGCATGATCAGTTACGTGATCAGTGCATGATCAGCCACGTGATCAGTGCATGATCAGCCACGTGATCAGTGCATGATCAACACGTGATCAGTGCATGATCAGTCACGTGATCAGTGCATGGTAGCTACGTGATCAGTGCATGATCAGCCACGTGATCAGTGCATGATCAGCCACGTGATCAGTGCATGATCAGCCACGTGATCAGTGCATGATCAGTCACGTGATCAGTGCATGATCAGCCACGTGATCAGTGCATGATAGCCACGTGATCAGTGCATGATCAGCCACGTGATCAGTGCATGATAGCCACGTGATCAGTGCATGATCAGTCACGTGATCATGTGTGATCAGCCACGTGATCAGTGCATGATCAGCCACGTGATCAGTGCATGATCATTACGTGATCAGTGCATGATCAGTCACGTGACAGTACATGGTAGCTACGTGATCAGTGCATGATCAGCCACGTGATCAGTGCATGATAGCCACGTGATCAGTGCATGATCAGTCACGTGATCAGTGCATGATCAGTCACGTGATCAGTGCATGATCAGCCACGTGATCAGTGCATGATCAGCCACGTGATCAGTGCATGATAGCCACGTGATCAGTGCATGATCAGTCACGTGATCAGTGCATGATCAGTCACGTGATCAGTGCATGATCAGCCACGTGATCAGTGCATGATCAGTCACGTGATCAGTGCATGATCAGCCACGTGATCAGTGCATGATCAGTCACGTGATCAGTGCATGATCAGCCACGTGATCAGTGCATGATAGCCACGTGATCAGTGCATGATCAGCCACGTGATCAGTGCATGATCAGCCACGTGATCAGTGCATGATCAGTCACGTGATCAGTGCATGATCAGTCACGTGACCAGTACATGGTAGCTACGTGATCATTGCATGATCAGCCACGTGATCAGTGCATGATAGCCACGTGATCAGTGCATGATCAGTCATGTGATACGTGTGTGATCAGCCACGTGATCAGTGCATGATATCCACGTGATCAGTGCATGACAGCCACGTGATCAGTGCATGAGAGCCACGTGATCAGTGCATGATCAGTCACGTGATACATGTGTGATCAGCCACGTGATCAGTGCATGATGAGCCACGTGATCAGTGCATGATCAGCCACGTGATCAGTGCATGATCAGTCACGTGATCAGTGCATGATCAGCTACGTGATCAGTGCATGATCAGCCACGTGAGCAGAGCATGATAGCCACGTGATCAGTGCATGATCAGTCACGTGATCAGTACATGATCAGTCACGTGAACAGTGCATGATCATTTACGTGATCTTTGCATGATCAGTCACGTGACCAGTATATGGTTGCTACGTGATCATTCCATGACGAGCCACGTGAGCAGTGCATGATAGCCACGTGATGTGTGCATGAGTTACGTGAGCAGAGTATGATCAGCCACGTGATCAGTGCATGAGTGCCACGTGATCAGTGCATGATATGTCACGTGACAGGTGTGTGATCAGCCACGTGAACAGTGCATGTTCAGCCACGTGATCAGTGCATGATAGCCACGTGATCAGTGCATGATCAGTTACGTGAGCAGTGTATGATCAGCCACGTGATCAGTGCATGGTCAGACACGTGAACAGTGTATGATCAGCCACGTGATCAGTGCATGATATCCAAGTGATCAGTGCATGATCATCACGTGATCAGTGTATGATCAGCCACGTGAACAGTGCATGCTCAGTCACGTGATCTGGGCCTGCTGAGCTGCGTGATTACTGTCTGCTCATCTGCTTGACAATTGCCAGCTGAGCTGCACGATTCCTGCCTGTCATCTGCTTGACAATTGCCAGCTGTGCTGCGTAATTCCTGCCTGCTCAGCTGCTTGATTATTGCCAGCTGAGCAGCATGATTCCTCACACCTGAGTTCCATGATTATTGCCTGCTGACTGTTTGATTCGTGCCTACTCAGCTCTTTGTTTATTGCCTCCAGAGGCACATGATCAGTGTATGATAGCAAACATGATCAGCGCATGATCAGTCACATGATCAGCGCCATTAAGTCACGTGATCACTACATGATAGTCATGTGATCAGTCCATGCTCAGTCACGGTATCAGTGCATGATCAGCCACGTGATCAGTGCATGATCTGTCACAAGATTAGTGTATGATCATCCACGTGATCAGTGCATGGGCAGTCATGTGATCAGTGCATGATATAGACGTGATCAGTGCATGATCAGTCTCGTGATCAGTGCATGATAGCCACGTGATCAGTGCATGATCAGTCACCTGATGGGTGTATGATCATTCACGTGACCTGTACATGGTAGCTACATGATCATTGCATGATCAGCCACGTGAGTAGTGCATGATAGCCACGTGATCACTGCATGATCAGTCACGTGATCAGTGCATGATCAGTCATGTGACCAGTACATGGTAGCTGCGTGATCATGGCATGATCAGCCACGTGAGCAGTGCATGATAGCCACGTGATCAGTGCATGATCAGACACGTGATCAGTGCATGATCAGTCACGTGATCAGTGCATGATCAGCCACGTGATCAGTGCATGACCAGGCACGTGATCAGTGTATGTCAGCCAAGTGATCAGTGCATGATAGCCACGTGATCAGTGCATGATCAGTCACGTGATCAGTGCATGATCAGTTATGTGATCAGTGCATGATCAGCCACGTGATCAGTGCATGATCAGCCACATGATCAGTGCATGATCAATTACGTGATCAGTGCATGATCAGTCACGTGACCAGTACATGGTAGCTACGTGATCATTGCATGATCAGCCACGTGATCAGTGCATGATAGCCACGTGATCAGTGCATGATAGCCACGTGATCAGTGCATGATCAGTCATGTGATACGTGTGTGATCAGCCACGTGATCAGTGCATGATATCCACGTGATCAGTGCATGACAGCCACGTGATCAGTGCATGAGAGCCACGTGATCAGTGCATGATCAGTCACGTGATACATGTGTGATCAGCCACGTGATCAGTGCATGATGAGCCACGTGATCAGTGCATGATCAATTACGTGATCAGTGCATGATCAGTCACGTGACCAGTACATGGTTGCTACGTGATCGTTGCATGATCAGCCACGTGAGCAGAGCATGATAGCCACGTGATCAGTGCATGATCAGTCACGTGATCAGTACATGATCAGTCACGTGAACAGTGCATGATCATTTACGTGATCTTTGCATGATCAGTCACGTGACCAGTATATGGTTGCTACGTGATCATTCCATGACGAGCCACGTGAGCAGTGCATGATAGCCACGTGATGTGTGCATGAGTTACGTGAGCAGAGTATGATCAGCCACGTGATCAGTGCATGATATGTCACGTGACAGGTGTGTGATCAGCCACGTGAACAGTGCATGTTCAGCCACGTGATCAGTGCATGATAGCCACGTGATCAGTGCATGATCAGTTACGTGAGCAGTGTATGATCAGCCACGTGATCAGTGCATGGTCAGACACGTGAACAGTGTATGATCAGCCACGTGATCAGTGCATGATATCCAAGTGATCAGTGCATGATCATCACGTGATCAGTGTATGATCAGCCACGTGAACAGTGCATGCTCAGTCACGTGATCTGGGCCTGCTGAGCTGCGTGATTACTGTCTGCTCATCTGCTTGACAATTGCCAGCTGAGCTGCACGATTCCTGCCTGTCATCTGCTTGACAATTGCCAGCTGTGCTGCGTAATTCCTGCCTGCTCAGCTGCTTGATTATTGCCAGCTGAGCAGCATGATTCCTCACACCTGAGTTCCATGATTATTGCCTGCTGACTGTTTGATTCGTGCCTACTCAGCTCTTTGTTTATTGCCTCCAGAGGCACATGATCAGTGTATGATAGCAAACATGATCAGCGCATGATCAGTCACATGATCAGCGCCATTAAGTCACGTGATCACTACATGATAGTCATGTGATCAGTCCATGCTCAGTCACGGTATCAGTGCATGATCAGCCACGTGATCAGTGCATGATCTGTCACAAGATTAGTGTATGATCATCCACGTGATCAGTGCATGGCAGTCATGTGATCAGTGCATGATATAGACGTGATCAGTGCATGATCAGTCACGTGATCAGTGCATGATAGCCACGTGATCAGTGCATGATCAGTCACCTGATGGGTGTATGATCATTCACGTGACCTGTACATGGTAGCTACATGATCATTGCATGATCAGCCACGTGAGTAGTGCATGATAGCCACGTGATCAGTGCATGATCAGTCACGTGATCAGTGCATGATCAGTCATGTGACCAGTACATGGTAGCTGCGTGATCATGCATGATCAGCCACGTGATCAGTGCATGATAGCCACGTGATCAGTGCATGATCAGACACGTGATCAGTGCATGATCAGTCACGTGATCAGTGCATGATCAGCCACGTGATCAGTGCATGATCAGCCACGTGATCAGTGCATGATCAGTCACGTGATCAGGGCCTGCTGAGCTGCGTGATTACTGTCTGCTCATCTGCTTGACAATTGCCAGCTGAGCTGCACGATTCCTGCCTGTCATCTGCTTGACAATTGCCAGCTGTGCTGCGTAATTCCTGCCTGCTCAGCTGCTTGATTATTGCCAGCTGAGCAGCATGATTCCTCACACCTGAGTTCCATGATTATTGCCTGCTGACTGTTTGATTCGTGCCTACTCAGCTCTTTGTTTATTGCCTCCAGAGGCACATGATCAGTGTATGATAGCAAACATGATCAGTGCATGATCAGTCACATGATCAGTGCCATTAAGTCACGTGATCAGTGCATGATAGTCATGTGATCAGTCCATGATCAGTCACGGTATCAGTGCATGATCAGCCACGTGATCAGTGCATGATCTGTCACAGATTAGTGTATGATCATCCACGTGATCAGTGCATGGGCAGTCATGTGATCAGTGCATGATATAGACGTGATCAGTGCATGATCAGTCACGTGATCAGTGCATGATAGCCACGTGATCAGTGCATGATCAGTCACCTGATGGGTGTATGATCATTCACGTGACCAGTACATGGTAGCTACGTGATCATGCATGATCAGCCACGTGAGCAGTGCATGATAGCCACGTGATCAGTGCATGATCAGTCACGTGATCAGTGCATGATCAGTCACGTGATCAGTGCATGATCAGCCACGTGATCAGTGCATGATCAGCCACGTGATCAGTGCATGATCAGCCACGTGATCAGTGCATGATAGCCACGTGATCAGTGCATGATCAGTCACGTGATCAGTGCATGATCAGTCACGTGATCAGTGCATGATCAGCCACGTGATCAGTGCATGATCAGCCACGTGATCAGTGCATGATCAATTACGTGATCAGTGCATGATCAGTCACGTGACCAGTACATGGTAGCTACGTGATCATTGCATGATCAGCCACGTGATCAGTGCATGATAGCCACGTGATCAGTGCATGATAGCCACGTGATCAGTGCATGATCAGTCATGTGATACGTGTGTGATCAGCCACGTGATCAGTGCATGATATCCACGTGATCAGTGCATGACAGCCACGTGATCAGTGCATGATAGCCACGTGATCAGTGCATGATCAGTCACGTGATACATGTGTGATCAGCCACGTGATCAGTGCATGATGAGCCACGTGATCAGTGCAGGATCAATTACGTGATCAGTGCATGATCAGTCACGTGACCAGTACATGGTTGCTACGTGATCGTTGCATGATCAGCCACGTGAGCAGTGCATGATAGCCACGTGATCAGTGCATGATCAGTCACGTGATCAGTACATGATCAGTCACGTGAACAGTGCATGATCATTTACGTGATCTTTGCATGATCAGTCACGTGACCAGTATATGGTAGCTACGTGATCATTCCATGACGAGCCACGTGAGCAGTGCATGATAGCCACGTGATGTGTGCATGAGTTACGTGAGCAGAGTATGATCAGCCACGTGATCAGTGCATGAGTGCCACGTGATCAGTGCATGATATGTCACGTGACAGGTGTGTGATCAGCCACGTGAACAGTGCATGTTCAGCCACGTGATCAGTGCATGATAGCCACGTGATCAGTGCATGATCAGTTACGTGAGCAGTGTATGATCAGCCACGTGATCAGTGCATGGTCAGACACGTGAACAGTGTATGATCAGCCACGTGATCAGTGCATGATATCCAAGTGATCAGTGCATGATCATCACGTGATCAGTGTATGATCAGCCACGTGAACAGTGCATGCTCAGTCACGTGATCTGCCTGCACTGTCTGCTGCTTCATGATTGCTTGCCAGCTGCTTGATTGCTTGATTTGTGATTACTGAGTTGCATGCTCTTTGATTTGCCTCCAGAGGCACATGATCAGTGTATGATAGCAAACATGATCAGTGCATGATCAGTCACATGATCAGCGCCATTAAGTCACGTGATCACTACATGATAGTCATGTGATCAGTCCATGCTCAGTCACGGTATCAGTGCATGATCAGCCACGTGATCAGTGCATGATCTGTCACAAGATTAGTGTATGATCATCCACGTGATCAGTGCATGGGCAGTCATGTGATCAGTGCATGATATAGACGTGATCAGTGCATGATCAGTCACGTGATCAGTGCATGATAGCCACGTGATCAGTGCATGATCAGTCACCTGATGGGTGTATGATCATTCACGTGACCTGTACATGGTAGCTACATGATCATTGCATGATCAGCCACGTGAGTAGTGCATGATAGCCACGTGATCAGTGCATGATCAGTCACGTGATCAGTGCATGATCAGTCATGTGACCAGTACATGGTAGCTGCGTGATCATGGCATGATCAGCCACGTGAGCAGTGCATGATAGCCACGTGATCAGTGCATGATCAGTCACGTGATCAGTGCATGATCAGTCACGTGATCAGTGCATGATCAGCCACGTGATCAGTGCATGATCAGCCACGTGATCAGTGCATGATCAATTACGTGATCAGTGCATGATCAGTCACGTGATCAGTGCATGATAGCTACGTGATCAGTGCATGATCAGCCACGTGATCAGTGCATGATAGCCACGTGATCAGTGCATGATCAGCCACGTGATCAGTGCATGATCAGTCACGTGATCAGTGCATGATCAGCCACGTGATCAGTGCATGATAGCCACGTGATCAGTGCATGATCAGCCACGTGATCAGTGCATGATAGCCACGTGATCAGTGCATGATCAGTCACGTGATCATGTGTGATCAGCCACGTGATCAGTGCATGATCAGCCACGTGATCAGTGCATGATCAGTCACGTGATCAGTGCATGATCAGTCACGTGATCAGTGCATGATCAGCCACGTGATCAGTGCATGATAGCCACGTGATCAGTGCATGATCAGCCACGTGATCAGTGCATGATCAGTCACGTGATCAGTGCATGATCAGCCACGTGATCAGTGCATGATCAGGCACGTGATCAGTGCATGATCAGCCACGTGATCAGTGCATGATAGCCACGTGATCAGTGCATGATCAGTCACGTGATCAGTGCATGATCAGTCACGTGATCAGTGCATGATCAGCCACGTGATCAGTGCATGATCAGCCACGTGATCAGTGCATGATCAATTACGTGATCAGTGCATGATCAGTCACGTGATCAGTGCATGGTAGCTACGTGATCATTGCATGATCAGCCACGTGATCAGTGCATGATAGCCACGTGATCAGTGCATGATAGCCACGTGATCAGTGCATGATCAGTCATGTGATACGTGTGTGATCAGCCACGTGATCAGTGCATGATATCCACGTGATCAGTGCATGACAGCCACGTGATCAGTGCATGAGAGCCACGTGATCAGTGCATGATCAGTCACGTGATACATGTGTGATCAGCCACGTGATCAGTGCATGATGAGCCACGTGATCAGTGCAGGATCAATTACGTGATCAGTGCATGATCAGTCACGTGACCAGTACATGGTTGCTACGTGATCGTTGCATGATCAGCCACGTGAGCAGAGCATGATAGCCACGTGATCAGTGCATGATCAGTCACGTGATCAGTACATGATCAGTCACGTGAACAGTGCATGATCATTTACGTGATCTTTGCATGATCAGTCACGTGACCAGTATATGGTTGCTACGTGATCATTCCATGACGAGCCACGTGAGCAGTGCATGATAGCCACGTGATGTGTGCATGAGTTACGTGAGCAGAGTATGATCAGCCACGTGATCAGTGAATGAGTGCCACGTGATCAGTGCATGATATGTCACGTGACAGGTGTGTGATCAGCCACGTGATCAGTGCATGATCAGTTACGTGATCAGTGCATGATCAGCCACGTGATCAGTGCATGGTCAGACACGTGAACAGTGTATGATCAGCCACGTGATCAGTGCATGATATCCAAGTGATCAGTGCATGATCATCACGTGATCAGTGTATGATCAGCCACGTGAACAGTGCATGCTCAGTCACGTGATCTGGGCCTGCTGAGCTGCGTGATTACTGTCTGCTCATCTGCTTGACAATTGCCAGCTGAGCTGCACGATTCCTGCCTGTCATCTGCTTGACAATTGCCAGCTGTGCTGCGTAATTCCTGCCTGCTCAGCTGCTTGATTATTGCCAGCTGAGCAGCATGATTCCTCACACCTGAGTTCCATGATTATTGCCTGCTGACTGTTTGATTCGTGCCTACTCAGCTCTTTGTTTATTGCCTCCAGAGGCACATGATCAGTGTATGATAGCAAACATGATCAGCGCATGATCAGTCACATGATCAGCGCCATTAAGTCACGTGATCACTACATGATAGTCATGTGATCAGTCCATGCTCAGTCACGGTATCAGTGCATGATCAGCCACGTGATCAGTGCATGATCTGTCACAAGATTAGTGTATGATCATCCACGTGATCAGTGCATGGGCAGTCATGTGATCAGTGCATGATATAGACGTGAACAGTGCATGATCAGTCTCGTGATCAGTGCATGATAGCCACGTGATCAGTGCATGATCAGTCACCTGATGGGTGTATGATTATTCACGTGACCTGTACATGGTAGCTACATGATCATTGCATGATGAGCCACGTGAGTAGTGCATGATAGCCACGTGATCACTGCATGATCAGTCACGTGATCAGTGCATGATCAGTCATGTGACCAGTACATGGTAGCTGCGTGATCATCGCATGATCAGCCACGTGAGCAGTGCATGATAGCCACGTGACCAGTGCATGATCAGACACGAGATCAGTGCATGATCAGTCACGTGATCAGTGCATGATCAGCCACGTGATCAGTGCATGACCAGGCACGTGATCAGTGTATGTCCAGCCAAGTGATCAGTGCATGATAGCCACGTGATCAGTGCATGATCAGCCACGTGATCAGTGCATGATCAGTTATGTGATCAGTGTATGATCAGCCACGTGATCAGTGCATGATCAGCCACATGATCAGTGCATGATCAATTACGTGATCAGTGCATGATCAGTCACGTGACCAGTACATGGTAGCTACGTGATCATTGCATGATCAGCCACGTGATCAGTGCATGATAGCCACGTGATCAGTGCATGATAGCCACGTGATCAGTGCATGATCAGTCATGTGATACGTGTGTGATCAGCCACGTGATCAGTGCATGATATCCACGTGATCAGTGCATGACAGCCACGTGATCAGTGCATGATAGCCACGTGATCAGTGCATGATCAGCCACGTGATCAGTGCATGATGAGCCACGTGATCAGTGCAGGATCAATTACGTGATCAGTGCATGATCAGTCACGTGACCAGTACATGGTTGCTACGTGATCGTTGCATGATCAGCCACGTGAGCAGAGCATGATAGCCACGTGATCAGTGCATGATCAGTCACGTGATCAGTACATGATCAGTCACGTGAACAGTGCATGATCATTTACGTGATCTTTGCATGATCAGTCACGTGACCAGTATATGGTTGCTACGTGATCATTCCATGACGAGCCACGTGAGCAGTGCATGATAGCCACGTGATGTGTGCATGAGTTACGTGAGCAGAGTATGATCAGCCACGTGATCAGTGCATGAGTGCCACGTGATCAGTGCATGATATGTCACGTGACAGGTGTGTGATCAGCCACGTGAACAGTGCATGTTCAGCCACGTGATCAGTGCATGATAGCCACGTGATCAGTGCATGATCAGTTACGTGAGCAGTGTATGATCAGCCACGTGATCAGTGCATGGTCAGACACGTGAACAGTGTATGATCAGCCACGTGATCAGTGCATGATATCCAAGTGATCAGTGCATGATCATCACGTGATCAGTGTATGATCAGCCACGTGAACAGTGCATGCTCAGTCACGTGATCTGGGCCTGCTGAGCTGCGTGATTACTGTCTGCTCATCTGCTTGACAATTGCCAGCTGAGCTGCACGATTCCTGCCTGTCATCTGCTTGACAATTGCCAGCTGTGCTGCGTAATTCCTGCCTGCTCAGCTGCTTGATTATTGCCAGCTGAGCAGCATGATTCCTCACACCTGAGTTCCATGATTATTGCCTGCTGACTGTTTGATTCGTGCCTACTCAGCTCTTTGTTTATTGCCTCCAGAGGCACATGATCAGTGTATGATAGCAAACATGATCAGCGCATGATCAGTCACATGATCAGCGCCATTAAGTCACGTGATCACTACATGATAGTCATGTGATCAGTCCATGCTCAGTCACGGTATCAGTGCATGATCAGCCACGTGATCAGTGCATGATCTGTCACAAGATTAGTGTATGATCATCCACGTGATCAGTGCATGGGCAGTCATGTGATCAGTGCATGATATAGACGTGATCAGTGCATGATCAGTCTCGTGATCAGTGCATGATAGCCACGTGATCAGTGCATGATCAGTCACCTGATGGGTGTATGATCATTCACGTGACCTGTACATGGTAGCTACGTGATCATTGCATGATCAGCCACGTGAGCAGTGCATGATAGCCACGTGATCAGTGCATGATCAGTCACGTGATCAGTGCATGATCAGTCACGTGATCAGTGCATGATCAGCCACGTGATCAGTGCATGATCAGCCACGTGATCAGTGCATGATCAGCCACGTGATCAGTGCATGATAGCCACGTGATCAGTGCATGATCAGTCACGTGATCAGTGCATGATCAGTCACGTGATCAGTGCATGATCAGCCACGTGATCAGTGCATGATCAGCCACGTGATCAGTGCATGATCAGTCACGTGATCAGTGCATGATCAGTCACGTGATCAGTATGATAGCTGTGATCAGTGCATGATCAGCCACGTGATCAGTGCATGATAGCCACGTGATCAGTGCATGATCAGTCACGTGACAGTGCATGATAGCCACGTGATCAGTGCATGATCAGCCACGTGATCAGTGCATGATAGCCACGTGATCAGTGCATGATCAGCCACGTGATCAGTGCATGATCAGTCACGTGATCAGTGCATGATCAGCCACGTGATCAGTGCATGATATCCACGTGATCAGTGCATGATCATCACGTGATCAGTGCATGATCAGCCACGTGATCAGTGCATGCTCAGTCACGTGATCAGGGCCTGCTGAGCTGCGTGATTACTGTCTGCTCATCTGCTTGACAATTGCCAGCTGAGCTGCACGATTCCTGATGCTCAGCTGCTTGATTATTGCCAGCTGAGCAGCATGATTCCTCACACCTGTGTTCCATGATTATTGCCTGCTGACTGTTTGATTCGTGCCTACTCAGCTCTTTGTTTATTGCCTCCAGAGGCACATGATCAGTGTATGATAGCAAACATGATCAGTGCATGATCAGTCACATGATCAGCGCCATTAAGTCACGTGATCAGTGCATGATAGTCATGTGATCAGTCCATGATCAGTCACGTATCAGTGCATGATCAGCCACGTGATCAGTGCATGATCAGTCACGTGATCAGTGCATGATCAGTCACGTGATCAGTGCATGGTAGCACGTGATCAGTGCATGATCAGCCACGTGATCAGTGCATGATAGCCACGTGATCAGTGCATGATAGCCACGTGATCAGTGCATGATCAGTCACGTGATACGTGTGTGATCAGCCACGTGATCAGTGCATGATAGCCACGTGATCAGTGCATGATCAGCCACGTGATCAGTGCATGATAGCCACGTGATCAGTGCATGATCAGTCACGTGATCATGTGTGATCAGCCACGTGATCAGTGCATGATCAGCCACGTGATCAGTGCATGATCAGCCACGTGATCAGTGCATGATCAGTCACGTGATCAGTGCATGATCAGTCACGTGATCAGTGCATGATCATTTACGTGATCAGTGCATGATCAGTCACGTGACCAGTATATGGTTGCTACGTGATCATGCATGACAGCCACGTGATCAGTGCATGATAGCCACGTGATCAGTGCATGAGTTACGTGAGCAGAGTATGATCAGCCACGTGATCAGTGCATGAGTGCCACGTGATCAGTGCATGATAGTCACGTGACAGTGTGTGATCAGCCACGTGATCAGTGCATGATCAGCCACGTGATCAGTGCATGATAGCCACGTGATCAGTGCATGATCAGCCACGTGATCAGTGCATGATCAGCCACGTGATCAGTGCATGATCAGCCACGTGATCAGTGCATGATGTCATGATCAGCCACGTGATCAGTGCATGATCATCACGTGATCAGTGTATGATCAGCCACGTGAACAGTGCATGCTCAGTCACGTGATGCTGAGCTGCGTGATTACTGTCTGCTCATCTGCTTGACAATTGCCAGCTGAGCTGCACGATTCCTGCCTGTCATCTGCTTGACAATTGCCAGCTGTGCTGCGTAATTCCTGCCTGCTCAGCTGCTTGATTATTGCCAGCTGAGCAGCATGATTCCTCACACCTGAGTTCCATGATTATTGCCTGCTGACTGTTTGATTCGTGCCTACTCAGCTCTTTGTTTATTGCCTCCAGAGGCACATGATCAGTGTATGATAGCAAACATGATCAGCGCATGATCAGTCACATGATCAGCGCCATTAAGTCACGTGATCACTACATGATAGTCATGTGATCAGTCCATGCTCAGTCACGGTATCAGTGCATGATCAGCCACGTGATCAGTGCATGATCTGTCACAAGATTAGTGTATGATCATCCACGTGATCAGTGCATGGGCAGTCATGTGATCAGTGCATGATATAGACGTGATCAGTGCATGATCAGTCACGTGATCAGTGCATGATAGCCACGTGATCAGTGCATGATCAGTCACGTGATCAGTGCATGATCAGTCACGTGACCAGTACATGGTAGCTACGTGATCATGCATGATCAGCCACGTGATCAGTGCATGATAGCCACGTGATCAGTGCATGATCAGTCACGTGATCAGTGCATGATCAGCCACGTGATCAGTGCATGATAGCCACGTGATCAGTGCATGATCAGTCACGTGATCAGTGCATGATCAGCCACGTGATCAGTGCATGATCAGCCACGTGATCAGTGCATGATCAGTCACGTGATCAGTGCATGATCAGTCACGTGATCAGTGCATGGTAGCTACGTGATCATTGCATGATCAGCCACGTGATCAGTGCATGATAGCCACGTGATCAGTGCATGATAGCCACGTGATCAGTGCATGATCAGTCATGTGATACGTGTGTGATCAGCCACGTGATCAGTGCATGATATCCACGTGATCAGTGCATGACAGCCACGTGATCAGTGCATGAGAGCCACGTGATCAGTGCATGATCAGTCACGTGATACATGTGTGATCAGCCACGTGATCAGTGCATGATGAGCCACGTGATCAGTGCATGATCAATTACGTGATCAGTGCATGATCAGTCACGTGACCAGTACATGGTTGCTACGTGATCGTTGCATGATCAGCCACGTGAGCAGTGCATGATAGCCACGTGATCAGTGCATGATCAGTCACGTGATCAGTGCATGATCAGTCACGTGAACAGTGCATGATCATTTACGTGATCAGTGCATGATCAGTCACGTGACCAGTATATGGTTGCTACGTGATCATTCCATGACGAGCCACGTGAGCAGTGCATGATAGCCACGTGATGTGTGCATGAGTTACGTGAGCAGAGTATGATCAGCCACGTGATCAGTGCATGAGTGCCACGTGATCAGTGCATGATATGTCACGTGACAGGTGTGTGATCAGCCACGTGAACAGTGCATGTTCAGCCACGTGATCAGTGCATGATAGCCACGTGATCAGTGCATGATCAGTTACGTGAGCAGTGTATGATCAGCCACGTGATCAGTGCATGGTCAGACACGTGAACAGTGTATGATCAGCCACGTGATCAGTGCATGATATCCAAGTGATCAGTGCATGATCATCACGTGATCAGTGTATGATCAGCCACGTGAACAGTGCATGCTCAGTCACGTGATCTGGGCCTGCTGAGCTGCGTGATTACTGTCTGCTCATCTGCTTGACAATTGCCAGCTGAGCTGCACGATTCCTGCCTGCTCAGCTGCTTGATTATTGCCAGCTGAGCAGCATGATTCCTCACACCTGAGTTCCATGATTATTGCCTGCTGACTGTTTGATTCGTGCCTACTCAGCTCTTTGTTTATTGCCTCCAGAGGCACATGATCAGTGTATGATAGCAAACATGATCAGCGCATGATCAGTCACATGATCAGCGCCATTAAGTCACGTGATCACTACATGATAGTCATGTGATCAGTCCATGCTCAGTCACGGTATCAGTGCATGATCAGCCACGTGATCAGTGCATGATCTGTCACATGATCAGTGTATGATCATCCACGTGATCAGTGCATGGGCAGTCATGTGATCAGTGCATGATCAGACGTGATCAGTGCATGATCAGTCACGTGATCAGTGCATGATCAGCCACGTGATCAGTGCATGATCAGTCACGTGATCAGTGTATGATCAGCCACGTGATCAGTGCATGATAGCCACGTGATCAGTGCATGATCAGTCACGTGATCAGTGCATGATCAGTCACGTGATCAGTGCATGATCAGCCACGTGATCAGTGCATGATCAGCCACGTGATCAGTGCATGATCAGTCACGTGATCAGTGCATGATCAGTCACGTGATCAGTGCATGATAGCACGTGATCAGTGCATGATCAGCCACGTGATCAGTGCATGATAGCCACGTGATCAGTGCATGATAGCCACGTGATCAGTGCATGATCAGTCACGTGATCAGTGTGTGATCAGCCACGTGATCAGTGCATGATAGCCACGTGATCAGTGCATGATCAGCCACGTGATCAGTGCATGATAGCCACGTGATCAGTGCATGATCAGTCACGTGATCATGTGTGATCAGCCACGTGATCAGTGCATGATCAGCCACGTGATCAGTGCATGATCAATTACGTGATCAGTGCATGATCAGTCACGTGACCAGTACATGGTTGCTACGTGATCAGTGCATGATCAGCCACGTGATCAGTGCATGATAGCCACGTGATCAGTGCATGATCAGTCACGTGATCAGTGCATGATCAGTCACGTGATCAGTGCATGATCAGCCACGTGATCAGTGCATGATCAGCCACGTGA
The DNA here is from genome assembly GCF_032452875.1 of Bos javanicus. NCBI lineage: Eukaryota > Metazoa > Chordata > Mammalia > Artiodactyla > Bovidae > Bos > Bos javanicus. The sequence goes on along the minus strand of NW_026894293.1, from coordinate 46,978 downwards.
TCAGTGCATGATAGCCACGTGATCAGTGCATGATCAGTCACGTGATCAGTGCATGATCAGTCACGTGATCAGTGCATGATCAGCCACGTGATCAGTGCATGATCAGTCACGTGATCAGTGCATGATCAGCCACGTGATCAGTGCATGATCAGTCACGTGATCAGTGCATGATCAGCCACGTGATCAGTGCATGATAGCCACGTGATCAGTGCATGATCAGCCACGTGATCAGTGCATGATCAGCCACGTGATCAGTGCATGATCAATCACGTGATCAGTGCATGATCAGTCACGTGACCAGTACATGGTAGCTACGTGATCATTGCATGATCAGCCACGTGATCAGTGCATGATAGCCACGTGATCAGTGCATGATCAGTCATGTGATACGTGTGTGATCAGCCACGTGATCAGTGCATGATATCCACGTGATCAGTGCATGACAGCCACGTGATCAGTGCATGAGAGCCACGTGATCAGTGCATGATCAGTCACGTGATACATGTGTGATCAGCCACGTGATCAGTGCATGATGAGCCACGTGATCAGTGCAGGATCAATTACGTGATCAGTGCATGATCAGTCACGTGACCAGTACATGGTTGCTACGTGATCGTTGCATGATCAGCCACGTGAGCAGAGCATGATAGCCACGTGATCAGTGCATGATCAGTCACGTGATCAGTACATGATCAGTCACGTGAACAGTGCATGATCATTTACGTGATCTGTGCATGATCAGTCACGTGACCAGTATATGGTAGCTACGTGATCATTCCATGACGAGCCACGTGAGCAGTGCATGATAGCCACGTGATGTGTGCATGAGTTACGTGAGCAGAGTATGATCAGCCACGTGATCAGTGCATGAGTGCCACGTGATCAGTGCATGATATGTCACGTGACAGGTGTGTGATCAGCCACGTGAACAGTGCATGTTCAGCCACGTGATCAGTGCATGATAGCCACGTGATCAGTGCATGATCAGTTACGTGAGCAGTGTATGATCAGCCACGTGATCAGTGCATGGTCAGACACGTGAACAGTGTATGATCAGCCACGTGATCAGTGCATGATATCCAAGTGATCAGTGCATGATCATCACGTGATCAGTGTATGATCAGCCACGTGAACAGTGCATGCTCAGTCACGTGATCTGGGCCTGCTGAGCTGCGTGATTACTGTCTGCTCATCTGCTTGACAATTGCCAGCTGAGCTGCACGATTCCTGCCTGTCATCTGCTTGACAATTGCCAGCTGTGCTGCGTAATTCCTGCCTGCTCAGCTGCTTGATTATTGCCAGCTGAGCAGCATGATTCCTCACACCTGAGTTCCATGATTATTGCCTGCTGACTGTTTGATTCGTGCCTACTCAGCTCTTTGTTTATTGCCTCCAGAGGCACATGATCAGTGTATGATAGCAAACATGATCAGCGCATGATCAGTCACATGATCAGCGCCATTAAGTCACGTGATCACTACATGATAGTCATGTGATCAGTCCATGCTCAGTCACGGTATCAGTGCATGATCAGCCACGTGATCAGTGCATGATCTGTCACATGATTAGTGTATGATCATCCACGTGATCAGTGCATGGGCAGTCATGTGATCAGTGCATGATATAGACGTGATCAGTGCATGATCAGTCTCGTGATCAGTGCATGATAGCCACGTGATCAGTGCATGATCAGTCACCTGATGGGTGTATGATCATTCACGTGACCTGTACATGGTAGCTACATGATCATTGCATGATCAGCCACGTGAGTAGTGCATGATAGCCACGTGATCACTGCATGATCAGTCACGTGATCAGTGCATGATCAGTCATGTGACCAGTACATGGTAGCTGCGTGATCATGGCATGATCAGCCACGTGAGCAGTGCATGATAGCCACGTGATCAGTGCATGATCAGACACGTGATCAGTGCATGATCAGTCACGTGATCAGTGCATGATCAGCCACGTGATCAGTGCATGATCAGGCACGTGATCAGTGTATGTCAGCCACGTGATCAGTGCATGATAGCCACGTGATCAGTGCATGATCAGTCACGTGATCAGTGCATGATCAGTTACGTGATCAGTGCATGATCAGCCACGTGATCAGTGCATGATCAGCCACGTGATCAGTGCATGATCAATTACGTGATCAGTGCATGATCAGTCACGTGACCAGTGCATGGTAGCTACGTGATCATTGCATGATCAGCCACGTGATCAGTGCATGATAGCCACGTGATCAGTGCATGATAGCCACGTGATCAGTGCATGATCAGTCATGTGATCGTGTGTGATCAGCCACGTGATCAGTGCATGACAGCCACGTGATCAGTGCATGATAGCCACGTGATCAGTGCATGATCAGTCACGTGATCATGTGTGATCAGCCACGTGATCAGTGCATGATCAGCCACGTGATCAGTGCATGATCAATTACGTGATCAGTGCATGATCAGTCACGTGATCAGTGCATGGTTGCTACGTGATCAGTGCATGATCAGCCACGTGATCAGTGCATGATAGCCACGTGATCAGTGCATGATCAGTCACGTGATCAGTGCATGATCAGTCACGTGATCAGTGCATGATCATTTACGTGATCAGTGCATGATCAGCCACGTGACCAGTATATGGTTGCTACGTGATCATTGCATGACAGCCACGTGATCAGTGCATGATAGCCACGTGATGTGCATGAGTTACGTGATCAGTGCATGATCAGCCACGTGATCAGTGCATGATAGCCACGTGATCAGTGCATGATCAGTCACGTGATCAGTGCATGATCAGTCACGTGATCAGTGCATGATCAGCCACGTGATCAGTGCATGATCAGTCACGTGATCAGTGCATGATCAGCCACGTGATCAGTGCATGATCAGTCACGTGATCAGTGCATGATCAGCCACGTGATCAGTGCATGATAGCCACGTGATCAGTGCATGATCAGCCACGTGATCAGTGCATGATCAGCCACGTGATCAGTGCATGATCAGTCACGTGATCAGTGCATGATCAGTCACGTGACCAGTACATGGTAGCTACGTGATCATTGCATGATCAGCCACGTGATCAGTGCATGATAGCCACGTGATCAGTGCATGATCAGTCATGTGATACGTGTGTGATCAGCCACGTGATCAGTGCATGATATCCACGTGATCAGTGCATGACAGCCACGTGATCAGTGCATGAGAGCCACGTGATCAGTGCATGATCAGTCACGTGATACATGTGTGATCAGCCACGTGATCAGTGCATGATGAGCCACGTGATCAGTGCAGGATCAATTACGTGATCAGTGCATGATCAGTCACGTGACCAGTACATGGTTGCTACGTGATCGTTGCATGATCAGCCACGTGAGCAGAGCATGATAGCCACGTGATCAGTGCATGATCAGTCACGTGATCAGTACATGATCAGTCACGTGAACAGTGCATGATCATTTACGTGATCTGTGCATGATCAGTCACGTGACCAGTATATGGTAGCTACGTGATCATTCCATGACGAGCCACGTGAGCAGTGCATGATAGCCACGTGATGTGTGCATGAGTTACGTGAGCAGAGTATGATCAGCCACGTGATCAGTGCATGAGTGCCACGTGATCAGTGCATGATATGTCACGTGACAGGTGTGTGATCAGCCACGTGAACAGTGCATGTTCAGCCACGTGATCAGTGCATGATAGCCACGTGATCAGTGCATGATCAGTTACGTGAGCAGTGTATGATCAGCCACGTGATCAGTGCATGGTCAGACACGTGAACAGTGTATGATCAGCCACGTGATCAGTGCATGATATCCAAGTGATCAGTGCATGATCATCACGTGATCAGTGTATGATCAGCCACGTGAACAGTGCATGCTCAGTCACGTGATCTGGGCCTGCTGAGCTGCGTGATTACTGTCTGCTCATCTGCTTGACAATTGCCAGCTGAGCTGCACGATTCCTGCCTGTCATCTGCTTGACAATTGCCAGCTGTGCTGCGTAATTCCTGCCTGCTCAGCTGCTTGATTATTGCCAGCTGAGCAGCATGATTCCTCACACCTGAGTTCCATGATTATTGCCTGCTGACTGTTTGATTCGTGCCTACTCAGCTCTTTGTTTATTGCCTCCAGAGGCACATGATCAGTGTATGATAGCAAACATGATCAGCGCATGATCAGTCACATGATCAGCGCCATTAAGTCACGTGATCACTACATGATAGTCATGTGATCAGTCCATGCTCAGTCACGGTATCAGTGCATGATCAGCCACGTGATCAGTGCATGATCTGTCACATGATTAGTGTATGATCATCCACGTGATCAGTGCATGGGCAGTCATGTGATCAGTGCATGATATAGACGTGATCAGTGCATGATCAGTCTCGTGATCAGTGCATGATAGCCACGTGATCAGTGCATGATCAGTCACCTGATGGGTGTATGATCATTCACGTGACCTGTACATGGTAGCTACATGATCATTGCATGATCAGCCACGTGAGTAGTGCATGATAGCCACGTGATCACTGCATGATCAGTCACGTGATCAGTGCATGATCAGTCATGTGACCAGTACATGGTAGCTGCGTGATCATGGCATGATCAGCCACGTGAGCAGTGCATGATAGCCACGTGATCAGTGCATGATCAGACACGTGATCAGTGCATGATCAGTCACGTGATCAGTGCATGATCAGCCACGTGATCAGTGCATGATCAGGCACGTGATCAGTGTATGTCAGCCACGTGATCAGTGCATGATAGCCACGTGATCAGTGCATGATCAGTCACGTGATCAGTGCATGATCAGTCACGTGATCAGTGCATGATCAGCCACGTGATCAGTGCATGATCAGCCACGTGATCAGTGCATGATCAATTACGTGATCAGTGCATGATCAGTCACGTGATCAGTACATGGTAGCTACGTGATCATTGCATGATCAGCCACGTGATCAGTGCATGATAGCCACGTGATCAGTGCATGATAGCCACGTGATCAGTGCATGATCAGTCATGTGATCGTGTGTGATCAGCCACGTGATCAGTGCATGACAGCCACGTGATCAGTGCATGATAGCCACGTGATCAGTGCATGATCAGTCACGTGATCATGTGTGATCAGCCACGTGATCAGTGCATGATCAGCCACGTGATCAGTGCATGATCAATTACGTGATCAGTGCATGATCAGTCACGTGATCAGTGCATGGTTGCTACGTGATCAGTGCATGATCAGCCACGTGATCAGTGCATGATAGCCACGTGATCAGTGCATGATCAGTCACGTGATCAGTGCATGATCAGTCACGTGATCAGTGCATGATCATTTACGTGATCAGTGCATGATCAGCCACGTGACCAGTATATGGTTGCTACGTGATCATTGCATGACAGCCACGTGATCAGTGCATGATAGCCACGTGATGTGTGCATGAGTTACGTGATCAGTATGATCAGCCACGTGATCAGTGCATGATAGCCACGTGATCAGTGCATGATCAGTCACGTGATCAGTGCATGATCAGTCACGTGATCAGTGCATGATCAGCCACGTGATCAGTGCATGATCAGTCACGTGATCAGTGCATGATCAGCCACGTGATCAGTGCATGATCAGTCACGTGATCAGTGCATGATCAGCCACGTGATCAGTGCATGATAGCCACGTGATCAGTGCATGATCAGCCACGTGATCAGTGCATGATCAGCCACGTGATCAGTGCATGATCAGTCACGTGATCAGTGCATGATCAGTCACGTGACCAGTACATGGTAGCTACGTGATCATTGCATGATCAGCCACGTGATCAGTGCATGATAGCCACGTGATCAGTGCATGATCAGTCATGTGATACGTGTGTGATCAGCCACGTGATCAGTGCATGATATCCACGTGATCAGTGCATGACAGCCACGTGATCAGTGCATGAGAGCCACGGATCAGTGCATGATCAGTCACGTGATACATGTGTGATCAGCCACGTGATCAGTGCATGATGAGCCACGTGATCAGTGCAGGATCAATTACGTGATCAGTGCATGATCAGTCACGTGACCAGTACATGGTTGCTACGTGATCGTTGCATGATCAGCCACGTGAGCAGAGCATGATAGCCACGTGATCAGTGCATGATCAGTCACGTGATCAGTACATGATCAGTCACGTGAACAGTGCATGATCATTTACGTGATCTGTGCATGATCAGTCACGTGACCAGTATATGGTAGCTACGTGATCATTCCATGACGAGCCACGTGAGCAGTGCATGATAGCCACGTGATGTGTGCATGAGTTACGTGAGCAGAGTATGATCAGCCACGTGATCAGTGCATGAGTGCCACGTGATCAGTGCATGATATGTCACGTGACAGGTGTGTGATCAGCCACGTGAACAGTGCATGTTCAGCCACGTGATCAGTGCATGATAGCCACGTGATCAGTGCATGATCAGTTACGTGAGCAGTGTATGATCAGCCACGTGATCAGTGCATGGTCAGACACGTGAACAGTGTATGATCAGCCACGTGATCAGTGCATGATATCCAAGTGATCAGTGCATGATCATCACGTGATCAGTGTATGATCAGCCACGTGAACAGTGCATGCTCAGTCACGTGATCTGGGCCTGCTGAGCTGCGTGATTACTGTCTGCTCATCTGCTTGACAATTGCCAGCTGAGCTGCACGATTCCTGCCTGTCATCTGCTTGACAATTGCCAGCTGTGCTGCGTAATTCCTGCCTGCTCAGCTGCTTGATTATTGCCAGCTGAGCAGCATGATTCCTCACACCTGAGTTCCATGATTATTGCCTGCTGACTGTTTGATTCGTGCCTACTCAGCTCTTTGTTTATTGCCTCCAGAGGCACATGATCAGTGTATGATAGCAAACATGATCAGCGCATGATCAGTCACATGATCAGCGCCATTAAGTCACGTGATCACTACATGATAGTCATGTGATCAGTCCATGCTCAGTCACGGTATCAGTGCATGATCAGCCACGTGATCAGTGCATGATCTGTCACATGATTAGTGTATGATCATCCACGTGATCAGTGCATGGGCAGTCATGTGATCAGTGCATGATATAGACGTGATCAGTGCATGATCAGTCTCGTGATCAGTGCATGATAGCCACGTGATCAGTGCATGATCAGTCACCTGATGGGTGTATGATCATTCACGTGACCTGTACATGGTAGCTACATGATCATTGCATGATCAGCCACGTGAGTAGTGCATGATAGCCACGTGATCACTGCATGATCAGTCACGTGATCAGTGCATGATCAGTCATGTGACCAGTACATGGTAGCTGCGTGATCATGGCATGATCAGCCACGTGAGCAGTGCATGATAGCCACGTGATCAGTGCATGATCAGACACGTGATCAGTGCATGATCAGTCACGTGATCAGTGCATGATCAGCCACGTGATCAGTGCATGATCAGGCACGTGATCAGTGTATGTCAGCCACGTGATCAGTGCATGATAGCCACGTGATCAGTGCATGATCAGTCACGTGATCAGTGCATGATCAGTCACGTGATCAGTGCATGATCAGCCACGTGATCAGTGCATGATCAGCCACGTGATCAGTGCATGATCAATTACGTGATCAGTGCATGATCAGTCACGTGACCAGTACATGGTAGCTACGTGATCATTGCATGATCAGCCACGTGATCAGTGCATGATAGCCACGTGATCAGTGCATGATAGCCACGTGATCAGTGCATGATCAGTCATGTGATGTGTGATCAGCCACGTGATCAGTGCATGACAGCCACGTGATCAGTGCATGATAGCCACGTGATCAGTGCATGATCAGTCACGTGATCATGTGTGATCAGCCACGTGATCAGTGCATGATCAGCCACGTGATCAGTGCATGATCAATTACGTGATCAGTGCATGATCAGTCACGTGACCAGTACATGGTTGCTACGTGATCGTTGCATGATCAGCCACGTGAGCAGTGCATGATAGCCACGTGATCAGTGCATGATCAGTCACGTGATCAGTGCATGATCAGTCACGTGATCAGTGCATGATCATTTACGTGATCAGTGCATGATCAGTCACGTGACCAGTATATGGTTGCTACGTGATCATTGCATGACAGCCACGTGATCAGTGCATGATAGCCACGTGATGTGTGCATGAGTTACGTGATCATGGCATGATCAGCCACGTGATCAGTGCATGATAGTCACGTGATCAGTGCATGATAGTCACGTGATCAGTGTATGATCAGCCACGTGATCAGTGCATGATCAGCCACGTGATCAGTGCATGATCAGCCACGTGATCAGTGCATGATCAGTCACGTGATCAGTGCATGATAGCCACGTGATCAGTGCATGATCAGCCACGTGATCAGTGCATGACAGCCACGTGATCAGTGCATGATAGCCACGTGATCAGTGCATGATCAGTCACGTGATACATGTGTGATCAGCCACGTGATCAGTGCATGATGAGCCACGTGATCAGTGCAGGATCAATTACGTGATCAGTGCATGATCAGTCACGTGACCAGTACATGGTTGCTACGTGATCGTTGCATGATCAGCCACGTGAGCAGAGCATGATAGCCACGTGATCAGTGCATGATCAGTCACGTGATCAGTACATGATCAGTCACGTGAACAGTGCATGATCATTTACGTGATCTTTGCATGATCAGTCACGTGACCAGTATATGGTAGCTACGTGATCATTCCATGACGAGCCACGTGAGCAGTGCATGATAGCCACGTGATGTGTGCATGAGTTACGTGAGCAGAGTATGATCAGCCACGTGATCAGTGCATGAGTGCCACGTGATCAGTGCATGATATGTCACGTGACAGGTGTGTGATCAGCCACGTGAACAGTGCATGTTCAGCCACGTGATCAGTGCATGATAGCCACGTGATCAGTGCATGATCAGTTACGTGAGCAGTGTATGATCAGCCACGTGATCAGTGCATGGTCAGACACGTGAACAGTGTATGATCAGCCACGTGATCAGTGCATGATATCCAAGTGATCAGTGCATGATCATCACGTGATCAGTGTATGATCAGCCACGTGAACAGTGCATGCTCAGTCACGTGATCTGGGCCTGCTGAGCTGCGTGATTACTGTCTGCTCATCTGCTTGACAATTGCCAGCTGAGCTGCACGATTCCTGCCTGCTCAGCTGCTTGATTATTGCCAGCTGAGCAGCATGATTCCTCACACCTGAGTTCCATGATTATTGCCTGCTGACTGTTTGATTCGTGCCTACTCAGCTCTTTGTTTATTGCCTCCAGAGGCACATGATCAGTGTATGATAGCAAACATGATCAGCGCATGATCAGTCACATGATCAGCGCCATTAAGTCACGTGATCACTACATGATAGTCATGTGATCAGTCCATGCTCAGTCACGGTATCAGTGCATGATCAGCCACGTGATCAGTGCATGATCTGTCACAAGATTAGTGTATGATCATCCACGTGATCAGTGCATGGGCAGTCATGTGATCAGTGCATGATATAGACGTGATCAGTGCATGATCAGTCTCGTGATCAGTGCATGATAGCCACGTGATCAGTGCATGATCAGTCACCTGATGGGTGTATGATCATTCACGTGACCTGTACATGGTAGCTACATGATCATTGCATGATCAGCCACGTGAGTAGTGCATGATAGCCACGTGATCACTGCATGATCAGTCACGTGATCAGTGCATGATCAGTCATGTGACCAGTACATGGTAGCTGCGTGATCATGGCATGATCAGCCACGTGAGCAGTGCATGATAGCCACGTGATCAGTGCATGATCAGTCACGTGATCAGTGCATGATCAGCCACGTGATCAGTGCATGATAGCCACGTGATCAGTGCATGATCAGTCACGTGATCAGTGCATGATCAGTCACGTGATCAGTGCATGATCAGCCACGTGATCAGTGCATGATCAATTACGTGATCAGTGCATGATCAGTCACGTGATCAGTGCATGGTAGCTACGTGATCAGTGCATGATCAGCCACGTGATCAGTGCATGATAGCCACGTGATCAGTGCATGATAGCCACGTGATCAGTGCATGATCAGTCACGTGATCGTGTGTGATCAGCCACGTGATCAGTGCATGATAGCCACGTGATCAGTGCATGATCAGCCACGTGATCAGTGCATGATAGCCACGTGATCAGTGCATGATCAGTCACGTGATCAGTGCATGATCAGTCACGTGATCAGTGCATGATAGCTACGTGATCAGTGCATGATCAGCCACGTGATCAGTGCATGATAGCCACGTGATCAGTGCATGATCAGTCACGTGATCAGTGCATGGTTGCTACGTGATCAGTGCATGATCAGCCACGTGATCAGTGCATGATAGCCACGTGATCAGTGCATGATCAGTCACGTGATCAGTGCATGATCAGTCACGTGATCAGTGCATGATCAGCCACGTGATCAGTGCATGATCAGTCACGTGACCAGTATATGGTTGCCACGTGATCAGTGCATGACAGCCACGTGATCAGTGCATGATAGCCACGTGATCAGTGCATGATCAGTTACGTGAGCAGTGTATGATCAGCCACGTGATCAGTGCATGATCAGACACGTGATCAGTGCATGATCAGCCACGTGATCAGTGCATGATATCCACGTGATCAGTGCATGATCATCACGTGATCAGTGTATGATCAGCCACGTGAACAGTGCATGCTCAGTCACGTGATCTGGGCCAGCTGAGCTGCGTGATTACTGTCTGCTCATCTGCTTGACAATTGCCAGCTGAGCTGCACGATTCCTGCCTGCTCAGCTGCTTGATTATTGCCAGCTGAGCAGCATGATTCCTCACACCTGAGTTCCATGATTATTGCCTGCTGACTGTTTGATTCGTGCCTACTCAGCTCTTTGTTTATTGCCTCCAGAGGCACATGATCAGTGTATGATAGCAAACATGATCAGCGCATGATCAGTCACATGATCAGCGCCATTAAGTCACGTGATCACTACATGATAGTCATGTGATCAGTCCATGCTCAGTCACGGTATCAGTGCATGATCAGCCACGTGATCAGTGCATGATCTGTCACATGATTAGTGTATGATCATCCACGTGATCAGTGCATGGGCAGTCATGTGATCAGTGCATGATATAGACGTGATCAGTGCATGATCAGTCTCGTGATCAGTGCATGATAGCCACGTGATCAGTGCATGATCAGTCACCTGATGGGTGTATGATCATTCACGTGACCTGTACATGGTAGCTACATGATCATTGCATGATCAGCCACGTGAGTAGTGCATGATAGCCACGTGATCACTGCATGATCAGTCACGTGATCAGTGCATGATCAGTCATGTGACCAGTACATGGTAGCTGCGTGATCATGGCATGATCAGCCACGTGAGCAGTGCATGATAGCCACGTGATCAGTGCATGATCAGTCACGTGATCAGTGCATGATCAGTCACGTGATCAGTGCATGATCAGCCACGTGATCAGTGCATGATCAGTCACGTGATCAGTGCATGATCAGCCACGTGATCAGTGCATGATCAGTCACGTGATCAGTGCATGATCAGACGTGATCAGTGCATGATCAGTCACGTGATCAGTGCATGATAGCCACGTGATCAGTGCATGATCAGTCACGTGATCAGTGCATGATCAGTCACGTGACCAGTACATGGTAGCTACGTGATCATTGCATGATCAGCCACGTGATCAGTGCATGATAGCCACGTGATCAGTGCATGATCAGTCACGTGATCAGTGCATGATCAGTCACGTGATCAGTGCATGATAGCTGCGTGATCATGCATGATCAGCCACGTGATCAGTGCATGATAGCCACGTGATCAGTGCATGATCAGTCACGTGATCAGTGCATGATCAGTCACGTGATCAGTGCATGATCAGCCACGTGATCAGTGCATGATCAGTCACGTGATCAGTGCATGATCAGCCACGTGATCAGTGCATGATCAGTCACGTGATCAGTGCATGATCAGCCACGTGATCAGTGCATGATAGCCACGTGATCAGTGCATGATCAGTCACGTGATCAGTGCATGATCAGTCACGTGATCAGTGCATGATCAGCCACGTGATCAGTGCATGATCAGCCACGTGATCAGTGCATGATCAGTACGTGATCAGTGCATGATCAGTCACGTGATCAGTGCATGGTAGCTACGTGATCAGTGCATGATCAGCCACGTGATCAGTGCATGATAGCCACGTGATCAGTGCATGATCAGTCACGTGATCAGTGCATGATCAGCCACGTGATCAGTGCATGATCAGTTACGTGATCAGTGCATGATCAGTCACGTGACCAGTGCATGATAGCTACGTGATCAGTGCATGATCAGCCACGTGATCAGTGCATGATAGCCACGTGATCAGTGCATGATAGCCACGTGATCAGTGCATGATCAGTCACGTGATCAGTGCATGATCAGCCACGTGATCAGTGCATGATATCCACGTGATCAGTGCATGATCAGCCACGTGATCAGTGCATGATAGCCACGTGATCAGTGCATGATCAGTCACGTGATCATGTGTGATCAGCCACGTGATCAGTGCATGATCAGCCACGTGATCAGTGCATGATCAGTCACGTGATCAGTGCATGATCAGTCACGTGATCAGTACATGGTAGCTACGTGATCAGTGCATGATCAGCCACGTGATCAGTGCATGATAGCCACGTGATCAGTGCATGATCAGTCACGTGATCAGTGCATGATCAGTCACGTGATCAGTGCATGATCAGCCACGTGATCAGTGCATGATCAGTCACGTGATCAGTGCATGATAGCCACGTGATCAGTGCATGATCAGTCACGTGATCAGTGCATGATCAGTCACGTGATCAGTGCATGATCAGTCACGTGATCAGTGCATGATCAGCCACGTGATCAGTGCATGATAGCCACGTGATCAGTGCATGATCAGCCACGTGATCAGTGCATGATCAGCCACGTGATCAGTGCATGATCAGTCACGTGATCAGTGCATGATCAGTCACGTGACCAGTACATGGTAGCACGTGATCATTGCATGATCAGCCACGTGATCAGTGCATGATAGCCACGTGATCAGTGCATGATCAGTCATGTGATACGTGTGTGATCAGCCACGTGATCAGTGCATGATATCCACGTGATCAGTGCATGACAGCCACGTGATCAGTGCATGAGAGCCACGTGATCAGTGCATGATCAGTCACGTGATACATGTGTGATCAGCCACGTGATCAGTGCATGATGAGCCACGTGATCAGTGCAGGATCAATTACGTGATCAGTGCATGATCAGTCACGTGACCAGTACATGGTTGCTACGTGATCGTTGCATGATCAGCCACGTGAGCAGAGCATGATAGCCACGTGATCAGTGCATGATCAGTCACGTGATCAGTACATGATCAGTCACGTGAACAGTGCATGATCATTTACGTGATCTGTGCATGATCAGTCACGTGACCAGTATATGGTAGCTACGTGATCATTCCATGACGAGCCACGTGAGCAGTGCATGATAGCCACGTGATGTGTGCATGAGTTACGTGAGCAGAGTATGATCAGCCACGTGATCAGTGCATGAGTGCCACGTGATCAGTGCATGATATGTCACGTGACAGGTGTGTGATCAGCCACGTGAACAGTGCATGTTCAGCCACGTGATCAGTGCATGATAGCCACGTGATCAGTGCATGATCAGTTACGTGAGCAGTGTATGATCAGCCACGTGATCAGTGCATGGTCAGACACGTGAACAGTGTATGATCAGCCACGTGATCAGTGCATGATATCCAAGTGATCAGTGCATGATCATCACGTGATCAGTGTATGATCAGCCACGTGAACAGTGCATGCTCAGTCACGTGATCTGGGCCTGCTGAGCTGCGTGATTACTGTCTGCTCATCTGCTTGACAATTGCCAGCTGAGCTGCACGATTCCTGCCTGCTCAGCTGCTTGATTATTGCCAGCTGAGCAGCATGATTCCTCACACCTGAGTTCCATGATTATTGCCTGCTGACTGTTTGATTCGTGCCTACTCAGCTCTTTGTTTATTGCCTCCAGAGGCACATGATCAGTGTATGATAGCAAACATGATCAGCGCATGATCAGTCACATGATCAGCGCCATTAAGTCACGTGATCACTACATGATAGTCATGTGATCAGTCCATGCTCAGTCACGGTATCAGTGCATGATCAGCCACGTGATCAGTGCATGATCTGTCACATGATTAGTGTATGATCATCCACGTGATCAGTGCATGGGCAGTCATGTGATCAGTGCATGATATAGACGTGATCAGTGCATGATCAGTCTCGTGATCAGTGCATGATAGCCACGTGATCAGTGCATGATCAGTCACCTGATGGGTGTATGATCATTCACGTGACCTGTACATGGTAGCTACATGATCATTGCATGATCAGCCACGTGAGTAGTGCATGATAGCCACGTGATCACTGCATGATCAGTCACGTGATCAGTGCATGATCAGTCATGTGACCAGTACATGGTAGCTGCGTGATCATGGCATGATCAGCCACGTGAGCAGTGCATGATAGCCACGTGATCAGTGCATGATCAGACACGTGATCAGTGCATGATCAGTCACGTGATCAGTGCATGATCAGCCACGTGATCAGTGCATGATCAGTCACGTGATCAGTGCATGATCAGCCACGTGATCAGTGCATGATCAGTCACGTGATCAGTGCATGATCAGACGTGATCAGTGCATGATCAGTCACGTGATCAGTGCATGATAGCCACGTGATCAGTGCATGATCAGTCACGTGATCAGTGCATGATCAGTCACGTGACCAGTACATGGTAGCTACGTGATCATTGCATGATCAGCCACGTGATCAGTGCATGATAGCCACGTGATCAGTGCATGATCAGTCACGTGATCAGTGCATGATCAGTCACGTGATCAGTGCATGATAGCTGCGTGATCATGCATGATCAGCCACGTGATCAGTGCATGATAGCCACGTGATCAGTGCATGATCAGTCACGTGATCAGTGCATGATCAGTCACGTGATCAGTGCATGATCAGTCACGTGATCAGTGCATGATCAGCCACGTGATCAGTGCATGATCAGCCACGTGATCAGTGCATGATCAGCCACGTGATCAGTGCATGATAGCCACGTGATCAGTGCATGATCAGTCACGTGATCAGTGCATGATCAGTCACGTGATCAGTGCATGATCAGCCACGTGATCAGTGCATGATCAGCCACGTGATCAGTGCATGATCAATTACGTGATCAGTGCATGATCAGTCACGTGATCAGTGCATGGTAGCTACGTGATCAGTGCATGATCAGCCACGTGATCAGTGCATGATAGCCACGTGATCAGTGCATGATAGCCACGTGATCAGTGCATGATCAGTCACGTGATAGTGTGTGATCAGCCACGTGATCAGTGCATGATATCCACGTGATCAGTGCATGATCAGCCACGTGATCAGTGCATGATAGCCACGTGATCAGTGCATGATCAGTCACGTGATCATGTGTGATCAGCCACGTGATCAGTGCATGATCAGCCACGTGATCAGTGCATGATCATTACGTGATCAGTGCATGATCAGTCACGTGACCAGTACATGGTAGCGTGATCAGTGCATGATCAGCCACGTGATCAGTGCATGATAGCCACGTGATCAGTGCATGATCAGTCACGTGATCAGTGCATGATCAGTCACGTGATCAGTGCATGATCAGCCACGTGATCAGTGCATGATCAGCCACGTGATCAGTGCATGATAGCCACGTGATCAGTGCATGATCAGTCACGTGATCAGTGCATGATCAGTCACGTGATCAGTGCATGATCAGCCACGTGATCAGTGCATGATCAGCCACGTGATCAGTGCATGATCAGTCACTGATCAGTGTATGATCATTCACGTGACCAGTACATGGTAGCTACATGATCATTGCATGATCAGCCACGTGATAGTGCATGATAGCCACGTGATCAGTGCATGATCAGTCACGTGATCAGTGCATGATCAGTCATGTGACCAGTACATGGTAGCTGCGTGATCATGCATGATCAGCCACGTGATCAGTGCATGATAGCCACGTGATCAGTGCATGATCAGACACGTGATCAGTGCATGATCAGTCACGTGATCAGTGCATGATCAGCCACGTGATCAGTGCATGATCAGGCACGTGATCAGTGCATGATCAGCCACGTGATCAGTGCATGATAGCCACGTGATCAGTGCATGATCAGCCACGTGATCAGTGCATGATCAGCCACGTGATCAGTGCATGATCAATTACGTGATCAGTGCATGATCAGTCACGTGACCAGTACATGGTAGCTACGTGATCATTGCATGATCAGCCACGTGATCAGTGCATGATAGCCACGTGATCAGTGCATGATCAGTCATGTGATACGTGTGTGATCAGCCACGTGATCAGTGCATGATATCCACGTGATCAGTGCATGACAGCCACGTGATCAGTGCATGAGAGCCACGTGATCAGTGCATGATCAGTCACGTGATACATGTGTGATCAGCCACGTGATCAGTGCATGATGAGCCACGTGATCAGTGCAGGATCAATTACGTGATCAGTGCATGATCAGTCACGTGACCAGTACATGGTTGCTACGTGATCGTTGCATGATCAGCCACGTGAGCAGAGCATGATAGCCACGTGATCAGTGCATGATCAGTCACGTGATCAGTACATGATCAGTCACGTGAACAGTGCATGATCATTTACGTGATCTTTGCATGATCAGTCACGTGACCAGTATATGGTTGCTACGTGATCATTCCATGACGAGCCACGTGAGCAGTGCATGATAGCCACGTGATGTGTGCATGAGTTACGTGAGCAGAGTATGATCAGCCACGTGATCAGTGCATGAGTGCCACGTGATCAGTGCATGATATGTCACGTGACAGGTGTGTGATCAGCCACGTGAACAGTGCATGTTCAGCCACGTGATCAGTGCATGATAGCCACGTGATCAGTGCATGATCAGTTACGTGAGCAGTGTATGATCAGCCACGTGATCAGTGCATGGTCAGACACGTGAACAGTGTATGATCAGCCACGTGATCAGTGCATGATATCCAAGTGATCAGTGCATGATCATCACGTGATCAGTGTATGATCAGCCACGTGAACAGTGCATGCTCAGTCACGTGATCTGGGCCTGCTGAGCTGCGTGATTACTGTCTGCTCATCTGCTTGACAATTGCCAGCTGAGCTGCACGATTCCTGCCTGTCATCTGCTTGACAATTGCCAGCTGTGCTGCGTAATTCCTGCCTGCTCAGCTGCTTGATTATTGCCAGCTGAGCAGCATGATTCCTCACACCTGAGTTCCATGATTATTGCCTGCTGACTGTTTGATTCGTGCCTACTCAGCTCTTTGTTTATTGCCTCCAGAGGCACATGATCAGTGTATGATAGCAAACATGATCAGCGCATGATCAGTCACATGATCAGCGCCATTAAGTCACGTGATCACTACATGATAGTCATGTGATCAGTCCATGCTCAGTCACGGTATCAGTGCATGATCAGCCACGTGATCAGTGCATGATCTGTCACAAGATTAGTGTATGATCATCCACGTGATCAGTGCATGGGCAGTCATGTGATCAGTGCATGATATAGACGTGATCAGTGCATGATCAGTCTCGTGATCAGTGCATGATAGCCACGTGATCAGTGCATGATCAGTCACCTGATGGGTGTATGATCATTCACGTGACCTGTACATGGTAGCTACATGATCATTGCATGATCAGCCACGTGAGTAGTGCATGATAGCCACGTGATCACTGCATGATCAGTCACGTGATCAGTGCATGATCAGTCATGTGACCAGTACATGGTAGCTGCGTGATCATGGCATGATCAGCCACGTGAGCAGTGCATGATAGCCACGTGATCAGTGCATGATCAGACACGTGATCAGTGCATGATCAGTCACGTGATCAGTGCATGATCAGCCACGTGATCAGTGCATGATCAGGCACGTGATCAGTGTATGTCAGCCAAGTGATCAGTGCATGATAGCCACGTGATCAGTGCATGATCAGTCACGTGATCAGTGCATGATCAGTTATGTGATCAGTGCATGATCAGCCACGTGATCAGTGCATGATCAGCCACGTGATCAGTGCATGATCAATTACGTGATCAGTGCATGATCAGTCACGTGACCAGTACATGGTAGCTACGTGATCATTGCATGATCAGCCACGTGATCAGTGCATGATAGCCACGTGATCAGTGCATGATAGCCACGTGATCAGTGCATGATCAGTCATGTGATACGTGTGTGATCAGCCACGTGATCAGTGCATGATATCCACGTGATCAGTGCATGACAGCCACGTGATCAGTGCATGAGAGCCACGTGATCAGTGCATGATCAGTCACGTGATACATGTGTGATCAGCCACGTGATCAGTGCATGATGAGCCACGTGATCAGTGCAGGATCAATTACGTGATCAGTGCATGATCAGTCACGTGACCAGTACATGGTTGCTACGTGATCGTTGCATGATCAGCCACGTGAGCAGAGCATGATAGCCACGTGATCAGTGCATGATCAGTCACGTGATCAGTACATGATCAGTCACGTGAACAGTGCATGATCATTTACGTGATCTTTGCATGATCAGTCACGTGACCAGTATATGGTTGCTACGTGATCATTCCATGACGAGCCACGTGAGCAGTGCATGATAGCCACGTGATGTGTGCATGATTTACGTGAGCAGAGTATGATCAGCCACGTGATCAGTGCATGAGTGCCACGTGATCAGTGCATGATATGTCACGTGACAGGTGTGTGATCAGCCACGTGAACAGTGCATGTTCAGCCACGTGATCAGTGCATGATAGCCACGTGATCAGTGCATGATCAGTTACGTGAGCAGTGTATGATCAGCCACGTGATCAGTGCATGGTCAGACACGTGAACAGTGTATGATCAGCCACGTGATCAGTGCATGATATCCAAGTGATCAGTGCATGATCATCACGTGATCAGTGTATGATCAGCCACGTGAACAGTGCATGCTCAGTCACGTGATCTGGGCCTGCTGAGCTGCGTGATTACTGTCTGCTCATCTGCTTGACAATTGCCAGCTGAGCTGCACGATTCCTGCCTGTCATCTGCTTGACAATTGCCAGCTGTGCTGCGTAATTCCTGCCTGCTCAGCTGCTTGATTATTGCCAGCTGAGCAGCATGATTCCTCACACCTGAGTTCCATGATTATTGCCTGCTGACTGTTTGATTCGTGCCTACTCAGCTCTTTGTTTATTGCCTCCAGAGGCACATGATCAGTGTATGATAGCAAACATGATCAGCGCATGATCAGTCACATGATCAGCGCCATTAAGTCACGTGATCACTACATGATAGTCATGTGATCAGTCCATGCTCAGTCACGGTATCAGTGCATGATCAGCCACGTGATCAGTGCATGATCTGTCACAAGATTAGTGTATGATCATCCACGTGATCAGTGCATGGGCAGTCATGTGATCAGTGCATGATATAGACGTGATCAGTGCATGATCAGTCTCGTGATCAGTGCATGATAGCCACGTGATCAGTGCATGATCAGTCACCTGATGGGTGTATGATCATTCACGTGACCTGTACATGGTAGCTACATGATCATTGCATGATCAGCCACGTGAGTAGTGCATGATAGCCACGTGATCACTGCATGATCAGTCACGTGATCAGTGCATGATCAGTCATGTGACCAGTACATGGTAGCTGCGTGATCATGGCATGATCAGCCACGTGAGCAGTGCATGATAGCCACGTGATCAGTGCATGATCAGACACGTGATCAGTGCATGATCAGTCACGTGATCAGTGCATGATCAGCCACGTGATCAGTGCATGATCAGGCACGTGATCAGTGTATGTCAGCCAAGTGATCAGTGCATGATAGCCACGTGATCAGTGCATGATCAGTCACGTGATCAGTGCATGATCAGTTACGTGATCAGTGTATGATCAGCCACGTGATCAGTGCATGATCAGCCACGTGATCAGTGCATGATCAATTACGTGATCAGTGCATGATCAGTCACGTGACCAGTACATGGTAGCTACGTGATCATTGCATGATCAGCCACGTGATCAGTGCATGATAGCCACGTGATCAGTGCATGATAGCCACGTGATCAGTGCATGATCAGTCATGTGATACGTGTGTGATCAGCCACGTGATCAGTGCATGATATCCACGTGATCAGTGCATGACAGCCACGTGATCAGTGCATGAGAGCCACGTGATCAGTGCATGATCAGTCACGTGATACATGTGTGATCAGCCACGTGATCAGTGCATGATGAGCCACGTGATCAGTGCATGATCAATTACGTGATCAGTGCATGATCAGTCACGTGACCAGTACATGGTTGCTACGTGATCGTTGCATGATCAGCCACGTGAGCAGTGCATGATAGCCACGTGATCAGTGCATGATCAGTCACGTGATCAGTACATGATCAGTCACGTGAACAGTGCATGATCATTTACGTGATCAGTGCATGATCAGTCACGTGACCAGTATATGGTTGCTACGTGATCATTCCATGACGAGCCACGTGAGCAGTGCATGATAGCCACGTGATGTGTGCATGAGTTACGTGAGCAGAGTATGATCAGCCACGTGATCAGTGCATGAGTGCCACGTGATCAGTGCATGATATGTCACGTGACAGGTGTGTGATCAGCCACGTGAACAGTGCATGATCAGCCACGTGATCAGTGCATGATAGCCACGTGATCAGTGCATGATCAGTTACGTGATCAGTGTATGATCAGCCACGTGATCAGTGCATGATCAGACACGTGATCAGTGTATGATCAGCCACGTGATCAGTGCATGCTCAGTCACGTGATCAGGGCCTGCTGAGCTGCGTGATTACTGTCTGCTCATCTGCTTGACAATTGCCAGCTGAGCTGCACGATTCCTGCCTGCTCAGCTGCTTGATTATTGCCAGCTGAGCAGCATGATTCCTCACACCTGAGTTCCATGATTATTGCCTGCTGACTGTTTGATTCGTGCCTACTCAGCTCTTTGTTTATTGCCTCCAGAGGCACATGATCAGTGTATGATAGCAAACATGATCAGTGCATGATCAGTCACATGATCAGCGCCATTAAGTCACGTGATCACTACATGATAGTCATGTGATCAGTCCATGCTCAGTCACGGTATCAGTGCATGATCAGCCACGTGATCAGTGCATGATCTGTCACGTGATCAGTGTATGATCATCACGTGATCAGTGCATGGTAGCTACGTGATCAGTGCATGATCAGCCACGTGATCAGTGCATGATAGCCACGTGATCAGTGCATGATCAGTCACGTGATCAGTGCATGATCAGTCACGTGACCAGTACATGGTAGCTACGTGATCATGCATGATCAGCCACGTGATCAGTGCATGATAGCCACGTGATCAGTGCATGATCAGTCACGTGATCAGTGCATGATCAGTCACGTGATCAGTGCATGATCAGCCACGTGATCAGTGCATGATCAGCCACGTGATCAGTGCATGATCAGCCACGTGATCAGTGCATGATCAGTCACGTGATCAGTGCATGATAGCTACGTGATCAGTGCATGATCAGCCACGTGATCAGTGCATGATAGCCACGTGATCAGTGCATGATAGCCACGTGATCAGTGCATGATCAGTCACGTGATCGTGTGTGATCAGCCACGTGATCAGTGCATGATATCCACGTGATCAGTGCATGATAGCCACGTGATCAGTGCATGATAGCCACGTGATCAGTGCATGATCAGTCACGTGATCATGTGTGATCAGCCACGTGATCAGTGCATGATCAGCCACGTGATCAGTGCATGATCAATTACGTGATCAGTGCATGATCAGTCACGTGACCAGTACATGGTTGCTACGTGATCGTGCATGATCAGCCACGTGATCAGTGCATGATAGCCACGTGATCAGTGCATGATCAGTCACGTGATCAGTGCATGATCAGTCACGTGATCAGTGCATGATCATTTACGTGATCAGTGCATGATCAGTCACGTGACCAGTATATGGTAGCTACGTGATCATTGCATGACAGCCACGTGAGCAGTGCATGATAGCCACGTGATGTGTGCATGAGTTACGTGAGCAGTGTATGATCAGCCACGTGATCAGTGCATGAGTGCCACGTGATCAGTGCATGATAGTCACGTGATCAGTGTGTGATCAGCCACGTGATCAGTGCATGATCAGCCACGTGATCAGTGCATGATAGCCACGTGATCAGTGCATGATCAGCCACGTGATCAGTGCATGATCAGTCACGTGATCAGTGCATGATCATCCACGTGATCAGTGCATGATCAGTCATGTGATCAGTGCATGATATAGACGTGATCAGTGCATGATCAGTCACGTGATCAGTGCATGATAGCCACGTGATCAGTGCATGATCAGTCACGTGATGGGTGCATGATCATTCACGTGACCTGTACATGGTAGCTACATGATCATTGCATGATCAGCCACGTGATAGTGCATGATAGCCACGTGATCAGTGCATGATCAGTCACGTGATCAGTGCATGATCAGTCATGTGACCAGTACATGGTAGCTGCGTGATCATGCATGATCAGCCACGTGATCAGTGCATGATAGCCACGTGATCAGTGCATGATCAGTCACGTGATCAGTGCATGATCAGTCACGTGATCAGTGCATGATCAGCCACGTGATCAGTGCATGATCAGTCACGTGATCAGTGCATGATCAGCCACGTGATCAGTGCATGATAGCCACGTGATCAGTGCATGATCAGTCACGTGATCAGTGCATGATCAGTCACGTGATCAGTGCATGATCAGCCACGTGATCAGTGCATGATCAGCCACGTGATCAGTGCATGATCAATTACGTGATCAGTGCATGATCAGTCACGTGACCAGTGCATGGTAGCTACGTGATCATTGCATGATCAGCCACGTGATCAGTGCATGATAGCCACGTGATCAGTGCATGATAGCCACGTGATCAGTGCATGATCAGTCATGTGATACGTGTGTGATCAGCCACGTGATCAGTGCATGATATCCACGTGATCAGTGCATGACAGCCACGTGATCAGTGCATGATAGCCACGTGATCAGTGCATGATCAGTCACGTGATACATGTGTGATCAGCCACGTGATCAGTGCATGATGAGCCACGTGATCAGTGCATGATCAATTACGTGATCAGTGCATGATCAGTCACGTGACCAGTACATGGTTGCTACGTGATCGTTGCATGATCAGCCACGTGAGCAGTGCATGATAGCCACGTGATCAGTGCATGATCAGTCACGTGATCAGTACATGATCAGTCACGTGAACAGTGCATGATCATTTACGTGATCAGTGCATGATCAGTCACGTGACCAGTATATGGTTGCTACGTGATCATTCCATGACGAGCCACGTGAGCAGTGCATGATAGCCACGTGATGTGTGCATGAGTTACGTGAGCAGAGTATGATCAGCCACGTGATCAGTGCATGAGTGCCACGTGATCAGTGCATGATATGTCACGTGACAGGTGTGTGATCAGCCACGTGAACAGTGCATGTTCAGCCACGTGATCAGTGCATGATAGCCACGTGATCAGTGCATGATCAGTTACGTGATCAGTGTATGATCAGCCACGTGATCAGTGCATGATCAGACACGTGATCAGTGTATGATCAGCCACGTGATCAGTGCATGCTCAGTCACGTGATCAGGGCCTGCTGAGCTGCGTGATTACTGTCTGCTCATCTGCTTGACAATTGCCAGCTGAGCTGCACGATTCCTGCCTGCTCAGCTGCTTGATTATTGCCAGCTGAGCAGCATGATTCCTCACACCTGTGTTCCATGATTATTGCCTGCTGACTGTTTGATTCGTGCCTACTCAGCTCTTTGTTTATTGCCTCCAGAGGCACATGATCAGTGTATGATAGCAAACATGATCAGTGCATGATCAGTCACATGATCAGCGCCATTAAGTCACGTGATCACTACATGATAGTCATGTGATCAGTCCATGCTCAGTCACGGTATCAGTGCATGATCAGCCACGTGATCAGTGCATGATCTGTCACGTGATCAGTGTATGATCATCCACGTGATCAGTGCATGGTAGCTACATGATCAGTGCATGATCAGCCACGTGATCAGTGCATGATAGCCACGTGATCAGTGCATGATCAGTCACGTGATCAGTGCATGATCAGTCACGTGACCAGTACATGGTAGCTACGTGATCATGCATGATCAGCCACGTGATCAGTGCATGATAGCCACGTGATCAGTGCATGATCAGTCACGTGATCAGTGCATGATCAGTCATGTGATCAGTGCATGATCAGCCACGTGATCAGTGCATGATCAGCCACGTGATCAGTGCATGATCAGCCACGTGATCAGTGCATGATCAGTCACGTGATCAGTGCATGATAGCCACGTGATCAGTGCATGATCAGCCACGTGATCAGTGCATGATAGCCACGTGATCAGTGCATGATAGCCACGTGATCAGTGCATGATCAGTCACGTGATACGTGTGTGATCAGCCACGTGATCAGTGCATGATATCCACGTGATCAGTGCATGATAGCCACGTGATCAGTGCATGATAGCCACGTGATCAGTGCATGATCAGTCACGTGATCATGTGTGATCAGCCACGTGATCAGTGCATGATGAGCCACGTGATCAGTGCATGATCAATTACGTGATCAGTGCATGATCAGTCACGTGACCAGTACATGGTTGCTACGTGATCGTGCATGATCAGCCACGTGAGCAGTGCATGATAGCCACGTGATCAGTGCATGATCAGTCACGTGATCAGTGCATGATCAGTCACGTGATCAGTGCATGATCATTTACGTGATCAGTGCATGATCAGTCACGTGACCAGTATATGGTTGCTACGTGATCATTGCATGACAGCCACGTGAGCAGTGCATGATAGCCACGTGATGTGTGCATGAGTTACGTGAGCAGTGTATGATCAGCCACGTGATCAGTGCATGAGTGCCACGTGATCAGTGCATGATGTCACGTGACAGTGTGTGATCAGCCACGTGATCAGTGCATGATCAGCCACGTGATCAGTGCATGATAGCCACGTGATCAGTGCATGATCAGCCACGTGATCAGTGCATGATCAGTCACGATGATCAGTATGATCATCCACGTGATCAGTGCATGATCAGTCATGTGATCAGTGCATGATATAGACGTGATCAGTGCATGATCAGTCACGTGATCAGTGCATGATAGCCACGTGATCAGTGCATGATCAGTCACGTGATGGGTGTATGATCATTCACGTGACCTGTACATGGTAGCTACATGATCATTGCATGATCAGCCACGAGTAGTGCATGATAGCCACGTGATCAGTGCATGATCAGTCACGTGATCAGTGCATGATCAGTCATGTGACCAGTACATGGTAGCTGCGTGATCATGGCATGATCAGCCACGTGATCAGTGCATGATAGCCACGTGATCAGTGCATGATCAGTCACGTGATCAGTGCATGATCAGTCACGTGATCAGTGCATGATCAGCCACGTGATCAGTGCATGATCAGGCACGTGATCAGTGTATGATCAGCCACGTGATCAGTGCATGATAGCCACGTGATCAGTGCATGATCAGTCACGTGATCAGTGCATGATCAGTCACGTGATCAGTGCATGATCAGCCACGTGATCAGTGCATGATCAGCCACGTGATCAGTGCATGATCAATTACGTGATCAGTGCATGATCAGTCACGTGACCAGTACATGGTAGCTACGTGATCATTGCATGATCAGCCACGTGATCAGTGCATGATAGCCACGTGATCAGTGCATGATAGCCACGTGATCAGTGCATGATCAGTCATGTGATACGTGTGTGATCAGCCACGTGATCAGTGCATGATATCCACGTGATCAGTGCATGACAGCCACGTGATCAGTGCATGAGAGCCACGTGATCAGTGCATGATCAGTCACGTGATACATGTGTGATCAGCCACGTGATCAGTGCATGATGAGCCACGTGATCAGTGCAGGATCAATTACGTGATCAGTGCATGATCAGTCACGTGACCAGTACATGGTTGCTACGTGATCGTTGCATGATCAGCCACGTGAGCAGAGCATGATAGCCACGTGATCAGTGCATGATCAGTCACGTGATCAGTACATGATCAGTCACGTGAACAGTGCATGATCATTTACGTGATCTGTGCATGATCAGTCACGTGACCAGTATATGGTTGCTACGTGATCATTCCATGACGAGCCACGTGAGCAGTGCATGATAGCCACGTGATGTGTGCATGAGTTACGTGAGCAGAGTATGATCAGCCACGTGATCAGTGCATGAGTGCCACGTGATCAGTGCATGATATGTCACGTGACAGGTGTGTGATCAGCCACGTGAACAGTGCATGTTCAGCCACGTGATCAGTGCATGATAGCCACGTGATCAGTGCATGATCAGTTACGTGAGCAGTGTATGATCAGCCACGTGATCAGTGCATGGTCAGACACGTGAACAGTGTATGATCAGCCACGTGATCAGTGCATGATATCCAAGTGATCAGTGCATGATCATCACGTGATCAGTGTATGATCAGCCACGTGAACAGTGCATGCTCAGTCACGTGATCTGGGCCTGCTGAGCTGCGTGATTACTGTCTGCTCATCTGCTTGACAATTGCCAGCTGAGCTGCACGATTCCTGCCTGTCATCTGCTTGACAATTGCCAGCTGTGCTGCGTAATTCCTGCCTGCTCAGCTGCTTGATTATTGCCAGCTGAGCAGCATGATTCCTCACACCTGAGTTCCATGATTATTGCCTGCTGACTGTTTGATTCGTGCCTACTCAGCTCTTTGTTTATTGCCTCCAGAGGCACATGATCAGTGTATGATAGCAAACATGATCAGCGCATGATCAGTCACATGATCAGCGCCATTAAGTCACGTGATCACTACATGATAGTCATGTGATCAGTCCATGCTCAGTCACGGTATCAGTGCATGATCAGCCACGTGATCAGTGCATGATCTGTCACAAGATTAGTGTATGATCATCCACGTGATCAGTGCATGGGCAGTCATGTGATCAGTGCATGATATAGACGTGATCAGTGCATGATCAGTCTCGTGATCAGTGCATGATAGCCACGTGATCAGTGCATGATCAGTCACCTGATGGGTGTATGATCATTCACGTGACCTGTACATGGTAGCTACATGATCATTGCATGATCAGCCACGTGAGTAGTGCATGATAGCCACGTGATCACTGCATGATCAGTCACGTGATCAGTGCATGATCAGTCATGTGACCAGTACATGGTAGCTGCGTGATCATGGCATGATCAGCCACGTGAGCAGTGCATGATAGCCACGTGATCAGTGCATGATCAGACACGTGATCAGTGCATGATCAGTCACGTGATCAGTGCATGATCAGCCACGTGATCAGTGCATGACCAGGCACGTGATCAGTGTATGTCAGCCAAGTGATCAGTGCATGATAGCCACGTGATCAGTGCATGATCAGTCACGTGATCAGTGCATGATCAGTTATGTGATCAGTGCATGATCAGCCACGTGATCAGTGCATGATCAGCCACGTGATCAGTGCATGATCAATTACGTGATCAGTGCATGATCAGTCACGTGACCAGTACATGGTAGCTACGTGATCATTGCATGATCAGCCACGTGATCAGTGCATGATAGCCACGTGATCAGTGCATGATAGCCACGTGATCAGTGCATGATCAGTCATGTGATACGTGTGTGATCAGCCACGTGATCAGTGCATGATATCCACGTGATCAGTGCATGACAGCCACGTGATCAGTGCATGAGAGCCACGTGATCAGTGCATGATCAGTCACGTGATACATGTGTGATCAGCCACGTGATCAGTGCATGATGAGCCACGTGATCAGTGCATGATCAATTACGTGATCAGTGCATGATCAGTCACGTGACCAGTACATGGTAGCTACGTGATCGTTGCATGATCAGCCACGTGAGCAGTGCATGATAGCCACGTGATCAGTGCATGATCAGTCACGTGATCAGTGCATGATCAGTCACGTGATCAGTGCATGATCATTTACGTGATCAGTGCATGATCAGTCACGTGACCAGTATATGGTTGCTACGTGATCATTCCATGACAGCCACGTGAGCAGTGCATGATAGCCACGTGATGTGTGCATGAGTTACGTGAGCAGTGTATGATCAGCCACGTGATCAGTGCATGAGAGTCACGTGATCAGTGCATGATAGTCACGTGACAGTGTGTGATCAGCCACGTGATCAGTGCATGATCAGCCACGTGATCAGTGCATGATAGCCACGTGATCAGTGCATGATCAGTCACGTGATCAGTGTATGATCAGCCACGTGATCAGTGCATGATCAGTCACGTGATCAGTGCATGATAGCCACGTGATCAGTGCATGATCAGTCACGTGATCAGTGCATGATAGCCACGTGATCAGTGCATGATCAGCCACGTGATCAGTGCATGATCAGTCACGTGATCAGTGCATGATCAGTCACGTGATCAGTGCATGATCAGTCACGTGATCAGTGCATGATCAGCCACGTGATCAGTGCATGATCAGTCACGTGATCAGTGCATGATCAGTCACGTGATCAGTGCATGGTAGCTACGTGATCAGTGCATGATCAGCCACGTGATCAGTGCATGATAGCCACGTGATCAGTGCATGATAGCCACGTGATCAGTGCATGATCAGTCATGTGATCGTGTGTGATCAGCCACGTGATCAGTGCATGATATCCACGTGATCAGTGCATGACAGCCACGTGATCAGTGCATGATAGCCACGTGATCAGTGCATGATCAGTCACGTGATACATGTGTGATCAGCCACGTGATCAGTGCATGATGAGCCACGTGATCAGTGCATGATCAATTACGTGATCAGTGCATGATCAGTCACGTGACCAGTACATGGTTGCTACGTGATCGTTGCATGATCAGCCACGTGAGCAGTGCATGATAGCCACGTGATCAGTGCATGATCAGTCACGTGATCAGTACATGATCAGTCACGTGAACAGTGCATGATCATTTACGTGATCAGTGCATGATCAGTCACGTGACCAGTATATGGTAGCTACGTGATCATTCCATGACAGCCACGTGAGCAGTGCATGATAGCCACGTGATGTGTGCATGAGTTACGTGAGCAGAGTATGATCAGCCACGTGATCAGTGCATGAGTGCCACGTGATCAGTGCATGATATGTCACGTGACAGGTGTGTGATCAGCCACGTGAACAGTGCATGATCAGCCACGTGATCAGTGCATGATAGCCACGTGATCAGTGCATGATCAGTTACGTGATCAGTGTATGATCAGCCACGTGATCAGTGCATGATCAGTCACGTGATCAGTGTATGATCAGCCACGTGATCAGTGCATGCTCAGTCACGTGATCTGGGCCTGCTGAGCTGCGTGATTACTGTCTGCTCATCTGCTTGACAATTGCCAGCTGAGCTGCACGATTCCTGCCTGCTCAGCTGCTTGATTATTGCCAGCTGAGCAGCATGATTCCTCACACCTGAGTTCCATGATTATTGCCTGCTGACTGTTTGATTCGTGCCTACTCAGCTCTTTGTTTATTGCCTCCAGAGGCACATGATCAGTGTATGATAGCAAACATGATCAGCGCATGATCAGTCACATGATCAGCGCCATTAAGTCACGTGATCACTACATGATAGTCATGTGATCAGTCCATGCTCAGTCACGGTATCAGTGCATGATCAGCCACGTGATCAGTGCATGATCTGTCACATGATTAGTGTATGATCATCCACGTGATCAGTGCATGGGCAGTCATGTGATCAGTGCATGATATAGACGTGATCAGTGCATGATCAGTCACGTGATCAGTGCATGATAGCCACGTGATCAGTGCATGATCAGTCACCTGATGGGTGTATGATCATTCACGTGACCTGTACATGGTAGCTACATGATCATTGCATGATCAGCCACGTGAGTAGTGCATGATAGCCACGTGATCACTGCATGATCAGTCACGTGATCAGTGCATGATCAGTCATGTGACCAGTACATGGTAGCTGCGTGATCATGGCATGATCAGCCACGTGATCAGTGCATGATAGCCACGTGATCAGTGCATGATCAGTCACGTGATCAGTGCATGATCAGTCACGTGATCAGTGCATGATCAGCCACGTGATCAGTGCATGATCAGCCACGTGATCAGTGCATGATCAATTACGTGATCAGTGCATGATCAGTCACGTGATCAGTGCATGATAGCTACGTGATCAGTGCATGATCAGCCACGTGATCAGTGCATGATAGCCACGTGATCAGTGCATGATCAGCCACGTGATCAGTGCATGATCAGTCATGTGATAGTGTGTGATCAGCCACGTGATCAGTGCATGATATCCACGTGATCAGTGCATGATCAGCCACGTGATCAGTGCATGATAGCCACGTGATCAGTGCATGATCAGTCACGTGATACATGTGTGATCAGCCACGTGATCAGTGCATGATGAGCCACGTGATCAGTGCATGATCAATTACGTGATCAGTGCATGATCAGTCACGTGACCAGTGCATGGTTGCTACGTGATCGTTGCATGATCAGCCACGTGAGCAGTGCATGATAGCCACGTGATCAGTGCATGATCAGTCACGTGATCAGTGCATGATCAGTCACGTGATCAGTGCATGATCATTTACGTGATCAGTGCATGATCAGTCACGTGACCAGTATATGGTTGCTACGTGATCATGCATGATCAGCCACGTGATCAGTGCATGATAGCCACGTGATCAGTGCATGAGTTACGTGATCAGTGTATGATCAGCCACGTGATCAGTGCATGATGCCACGTGATCAGTGCATGATCAGTCACGTGACAGTGTGTGATCAGCCACGTGATCAGTGCATGATCAGCCACGTGATCAGTGCATGATAGCCACGTGATCAGTGCATGATCAGTCACGTGATCAGTGCATGATCAGTCACGTGATCAGTGCATGGTAGCTGCGTGATCATGCATGATCAGCCACGTGATCAGTGCATGATAGCCACGTGATCAGTGCATGATCAGTCACGTGATCAGTGCATGATCAGTCACGTGATCAGTGCATGATCAGTCACGTGATCAGTGCATGATCAGTCACGTGATCAGTGCATGATCAGCCACGTGATCAGTGCATGATCAGTCACGTGATCAGTGCATGATCAGCCACGTGATCAGTGCATGATAGCCACGTGATCAGTGCATGATCAGCCACGTGATCAGTGCATGATCAGCCACGTGATCAGTGCATGATCAGTCACGTGATCAGTGCATGATCAGTCACGTGATCAGTGCATGGTAGCTACGTGATCAGTGCATGATCAGCCACGTGATCAGTGCATGATCAGCCACGTGATCAGTGCATGATAGCCACGTGATCAGTGCATGATCAGCCACGTGATCAGTGCATGATCAGCCACGTGATCAGTGCATGATCAGTCACGTGATCAGTGTATGATCAGCCACGTGATCAGTGCATGATAGCCACGTGATCAGTGCATGATCAATCACGTGATCAGTGCATGATCAGCCACGTGAACAGTGCATGCTCAGTCACGTGATCTGGGCCTGCTGAGCTGCGTGATTACTGTCTGCTCATCTGCTTGACAATTGCCAGCTGAGCTGCACGATTCCTGCCTGTCATCTGCTTGACAATTGCCAGCTGTGCTGCGTAATTCCTGCCTGCTCAGCTGCTTGATTATTGCCAGCTGAGCAGCATGATTCCTCACACCTGAGTTCCATGATTATTGCCTGCTGACTGTTTGATTCGTGCCTACTCAGCTCTTTGTTTATTGCCTCCAGAGGCACATGATCAGTGTATGATAGCAAACATGATCAGCGCATGATCAGTCACATGATCAGTGCCATTAAGTCACGTGATCACTACATGATAGTCATGTGATCAGTCCATGCTCAGTCACGGTATCAGTGCATGATCAGCCACGTGATCAGTGCATGATCTGTCACAAGATTAGTGTATGATCATCCACGTGATCAGTGCATGGGCAGTCATGTGATCAGTGCATGATATAGACGTGATCAGTGCATGATCAGTCTCGTGATCAGTGCATGATAGCCACGTGATCAGTGCATGATCAGTCACCTGATGGGTGTATGATCATTCACGTGACCTGTACATGGTAGCTACATGATCATTGCATGATCAGCCACGTGAGTAGTGCATGATAGCCACGTGATCAGTGCATGATCAGTCACGTGATCAGTGCATGATCAGTCATGTGACCAGTACATGGTAGCTCGTGATGGCATGATCAGCCACGTGAGCAGTGCATGATAGCCACGTGATCAGTGCATGATCAGTCACGTGATCAGTGCATGATCAGTCACGTGATCAGTGCATGATCAGCCACGTGATCAGTGCATGATCAGTCACGTGATCAGTGCATGATCAGCCACGTGATCAGTGCATGATCAGCCACGTGATCAGTGCATGATCAGCCACGTGATCAGTGCATGATCAGCCACGTGATCAGTGCATGATCAGCCACGTGATCAGTGCATGATCAGCCACGTGATCAGTGCATGATCAATTACGTGATCAGTGCATGATCAGTCACGTGACCAGTACATGGTAGCTACGTGATCATTGCATGATCAGCCACGTGATCAGTGCATGATAGCCACGTGATCAGTGCATGATAGCCACGTGATCAGTGCATGATCAGTCATGTGATACGTGTGTGATCAGCCACGTGATCAGTGCATGATATCCACGTGATCAGTGCATGACAGCCACGTGATCAGTGCATGAGAGCCACGTGATCAGTGCATGATCAGTCACGTGATACATGTGTGATCAGCCACGTGATCAGTGCATGATGAGCCACGTGATCAGTGCAGGATCAATTACGTGATCAGTGCATGATCAGTCACGTGACCAGTACATGGTTGCTACGTGATCGTTGCATGATCAGCCACGTGAGCAGAGCATGATAGCCACGTGATCAGTGCATGATCAGTCACGTGATCAGTACATGATCAGTCACGTGAACAGTGCATGATCATTTACGTGATCTTTGCATGATCAGTCACGTGACCAGTATATGGTTGCTACGTGATCATTCCATGACGAGCCACGTGAGCAGTGCATGATAGCCACGTGATGTGTGCATGAGTTACGTGAGCAGAGTATGATCAGCCACGTGATCAGTGCATGAGTGCCACGTGATCAGTGCATGATATGTCACGTGACAGGTGTGTGATCAGCCACGTGAACAGTGCATGTTCAGCCACGTGATCAGTGCATGATAGCCACGTGATCAGTGCATGATCAGTTACGTGAGCAGTGTATGATCAGCCACGTGATCAGTGCATGGTCAGACACGTGAACAGTGTATGATCAGCCACGTGATCAGTGCATGATATCCAAGTGATCAGTGCATGATCATCACGTGATCAGTGTATGATCAGCCACGTGAACAGTGCATGCTCAGTCACGTGATCTGGGCCTGCTGAGCTGCGTGATTACTGTCTGCTCATCTGCTTGACAATTGCCAGCTGAGCTGCACGATTCCTGCCTGCTCAGCTGCTTGATTATTGCCAGCTGAG
The DNA here is from genome assembly GCF_032452875.1 of Bos javanicus. NCBI lineage: Eukaryota > Metazoa > Chordata > Mammalia > Artiodactyla > Bovidae > Bos > Bos javanicus. The sequence goes on along the minus strand of NW_026894293.1, from coordinate 13,167 downwards.
CAGCATGATTCCTCACACCTGAGTTCCATGATTATTGCCTGCTGACTGTTTGATTCGTGCCTACTCAGCTCTTTGTTTATTGCCTCCAGAGGCACATGATCAGTGTATGATAGCAAACATGATCAGCGCATGATCAGTCACATGATCAGCGCCATTAAGTCACGTGATCACTACATGATAGTCATGTGATCAGTCCATGCTCAGTCACGGTATCAGTGCATGATCAGCCACGTGATCAGTGCATGATCTGTCACATGATTAGTGTATGATCATCCACGTGATCAGTGCATGGGCAGTCATGTGATCAGTGCATGATATAGACGTGATCAGTGCATGATCAGTCAGTGATCAGTGCATGATAGCCACGTGATCAGTGCATGATCAGCCACGTGATCAGTGCATGATCAGCCACGTGATCAGTGCATGATCAGTCACGTGATCATGTGTGATCAGCCACGTGATCAGTGCATGATGAGCCACGTGATCAGTGCATGATCAATTACGTGATCAGTGCATGATCAGTCACGTGACCAGTACATGGTTAGCTACGTGATCATTGCATGATCAGCCACGTGAGCAGTGCATGATAGCCACGTGATCAGTGCATGATCAGTCACGTGATCAGTGCATGATCAGTCACGTGATCAGTGCATGATCATTTACGTGATCAGTGCATGATCAGTCACGTGACCAGTATATGGTTGCTACGTGATCATTGCATGACAGCCACGTGATCAGTGCATGATAGCCACGTGATGTGTGCATGAGTTACGTGATCAGTGTATGATCAGCCACGTGATCAGTGCATGAGTGCCACGTGATCAGTGCATGATAGCCACGTGATCAGTGCATGATCAGTTACGTGAGCAGTGTATGATCAGCCACGTGATCAGTGCATGGTCAGACACGTGAACAGTGTATGATCAGCCACGTGATCAGTGCATGATATCCAAGTGATCAGTGCATGATCATCACGTGATCAGTGTATGATCAGCCACGTGAACAGTGCATGCTCAGTCACGTGATCTGGGCCTGCTGAGCTGCGTGATTACTGTCTGCTCATCTGCTTGACAATTGCCAGCTGAGCTGCACGATTCCTGCCTGTCATCTGCTTGACAATTGCCAGCTGTGCTGCGTAATTCCTGCCTGCTCAGCTGCTTGATTATTGCCAGCTGAGCAGCATGATTCCTCACACCTGAGTTCCATGATTATTGCCTGCTGACTGTTTGATTCGTGCCTACTCAGCTCTTTGTTTATTGCCTCCAGAGGCACATGATCAGTGTATGATAGCAAACATGATCAGCGCATGATCAGTCACATGATCAGCGCCATTAAGTCACGTGATCACTACATGATAGTCATGTGATCAGTCCATGCTCAGTCACGGTATCAGTGCATGATCAGCCACGTGATCAGTGCATGATCTGTCACAAGATTAGTGTATGATCATCCACGTGATCAGTGCATGGGCAGTCATGTGATCAGTGCATGATATAGACGTGATCAGTGCATGATCAGTCTCGTGATCAGTGCATGATAGCCACGTGATCAGTGCATGATCAGTCACCTGATGGGTGTATGATCATTCACGTGACCTGTACATGGTAGCTACATGATCATTGCATGATCAGCCACGTGAGTAGTGCATGATAGCCACGTGATCAGTGCATGATCAGTCACGTGATCAGTGCATGATCAGTCATGTGACCAGTACATGGTAGCTGCGTGATCATGGCATGATCAGCCACGTGATCAGTGCATGATAGCCACGTGATCAGTGCATGATCAGACACGTGATCAGTGCATGATCAGTCACGTGATCAGTGCATGATCAGCCACGTGATCAGTGCATGATCAGGCACGTGATCAGTGCATGTCAGCCACGTGATCAGTGCATGATAGCCACGTGATCAGTGCATGATCAGTCACGTGATCAGTGCATGATCAGTCACGTGATCAGTGCATGATCAGCCACGTGATCAGTGCATGACAGCCACGTGATCAGTGCATGATAGCCACGTGATCAGTGCATGATCAGTCACGTGATACATGTGTGATCAGCCACGTGATCAGTGCATGATGAGCCACGTGATCAGTGCAGGATCAATTACGTGATCAGTGCATGATCAGTCACGTGACCAGTACATGGTTGCTACGTGATCGTTGCATGATCAGCCACGTGAGCAGTGCATGATAGCCACGTGATCAGTGCATGATCAGTCACGTGATCAGTACATGATCAGTCACGTGAACAGTGCATGATCATTTACGTGATCTGTGCATGATCAGTCACGTGACCAGTATATGGTTGCTACGTGATCATTCCATGACAGCCACGTGAGCAGTGCATGATAGCCACGTGATGTGTGCATGAGTTACGTGAGCAGAGTATGATCAGCCACGTGATCAGTGCATGAGTGCCACGTGATCAGTGCATGATATGTCACGTGACAGGTGTGTGATCAGCCACGTGAACAGTGCATGTTCAGCCACGTGATCAGTGCATGATAGCCACGTGATCAGTGCATGATCAGTTACGTGAGCAGTGTATGATCAGCCACGTGATCAGTGCATGGTCAGACACGTGAACAGTGTATGATCAGCCACGTGATCAGTGCATGATATCCAAGTGATCAGTGCATGATCATCACGTGATCAGTGTATGATCAGCCACGTGAACAGTGCATGCTCAGTCACGTGATCTGGGCCTGCTGAGCTGCGTGATTACTGTCTGCTCATCTGCTTGACAATTGCCAGCTGAGCTGCACGATTCCTGCCTGTCATCTGCTTGACAATTGCCAGCTGTGCTGCGTAATTCCTGCCTGCTCAGCTGCTTGATTATTGCCAGCTGAGCAGCATGATTCCTCACACCTGAGTTCCATGATTATTGCCTGCTGACTGTTTGATTCGTGCCTACTCAGCTCTTTGTTTATTGCCTCCAGAGGCACATGATCAGTGTATGATAGCAAACATGATCAGCGCATGATCAGTCACATGATCAGCGCCATTAAGTCACGTGATCACTACATGATAGTCATGTGATCAGTCCATGCTCAGTCACGGTATCAGTGCATGATCAGCCACGTGATCAGTGCATGATCTGTCACAAGATTAGTGTATGATCATCCACGTGATCAGTGCATGGGCAGTCATGTGATCAGTGCATGATATAGACGTGATCAGTGCATGATCAGTCTCGTGATCAGTGCATGATAGCCACGTGATCAGTGCATGATCAGTCACCTGATGGGTGTATGATCATTCACGTGACCTGTACATGGTAGCTACATGATCATTGCATGATCAGCCACGTGAGTAGTGCATGATAGCCACGTGATCACTGCATGATCAGTCACGTGATCAGTGCATGATCAGTCATGTGACCAGTACATGGTAGCTGCGTGATCATGGCATGATCAGCCACGTGAGCAGTGCATGATAGCCACGTGATCAGTGCATGATCAGACACGTGATCAGTGCATGATCAGTCACGTGATCAGTGCATGATCAGCCACGTGATCAGTGCATGATCAGGCACGTGATCAGTGTATGTCAGCCACGTGATCAGTGCATGATAGCCACGTGATCAGTGCATGATCAGTCACGTGATCAGTGTATGATCAGCCACGTGATCAGTGCATGATCAGCCACGTGATCAGTGCATGATCAATTACGTGATCAGTGCATGATCAGTCACGTGACCAGTACATGGTAGCTACGTGATCATTGCATGATCAGCCACGTGATCAGTGCATGATAGCCACGTGATCAGTGCATGATCAGTCATGTGATCGTGTGTGATCAGCCACGTGATCAGTGCATGATATCCACGTGATCAGTGCATGACAGCCACGTGATCAGTGCATGATAGCCACGTGATCAGTGCATGATCAGTCACGTGATACATGTGTGATCAGCCACGTGATCAGTGCATGATGAGCCACGTGATCAGTGCATGATCAATTACGTGATCAGTGCATGATCAGTCACGTGACCAGTACATGGTTGCTACGTGATCGTTGCATGATCAGCCACGTGATCAGTGCATGATAGCCACGTGATCAGTGCATGATATGTCACGTGACAGTGTGTGATCAGCCACGTGAACAGTGCATGATCAGCCACGTGATCAGTGCATGATAGCCACGTGATCAGTGCATGATCAGTTACGTGAGCAGTGTATGATCAGCCACGTGATCAGTGCATGGTCAGACACGTGAACAGTGTATGATCAGCCACGTGATCAGTGCATGATATCCAAGTGATCAGTGCATGATCATCACGTGATCAGTGTATGATCAGCCACGTGAACAGTGCATGCTCAGTCACGTGATCTGGGCCTGCTGAGCTGCGTGATTACTGTCTGCTCATCTGCTTGACAATTGCCAGCTGAGCTGCACGATTCCTGCCTGCTCAGCTGCTTGATTATTGCCAGCTGAGCAGCATGATTCCTCACACCTGAGTTCCATGATTATTGCCTGCTGACTGTTTGATTCGTGCCTACTCAGCTCTTTGTTTATTGCCTCCAGAGGCACATGATCAGTGTATGATAGCAAACATGATCAGCGCATGATCAGTCACATGATCAGCGCCATTAAGTCACGTGATCACTACATGATAGTCATGTGATCAGTCCATGCTCAGTCACGGTATCAGTGCATGATCAGCCACGTGATCAGTGCATGATCTGTCACAAGATTAGTGTATGATCATCCACGTGATCAGTGCATGGGCAGTCATGTGATCAGTGCATGATATAGACGTGATCAGTGCATGATCAGTCTCGTGATCAGTGCATGATAGCCACGTGATCAGTGCATGATCAGTCACCTGATGGGTGTATGATCATTCACGTGACCTGTACATGGTAGCTACATGATCATTGCATGATCAGCCACGTGAGTAGTGCATGATAGCCACGTGATCAGTGCATGATCAGTCACGTGATCAGTGCATGATCAGTCATGTGACCAGTACATGGTAGCTGCGTGATCATGGCATGATCAGCCACGTGAGCAGTGCATGATAGCCACGTGATCAGTGCATGATCAGTCACGTGATCAGTGCATGATCAGTCACGTGATCAGTGCATGATCAGCCACGTGATCAGTGCATGATCAGCCACGTGATCAGTGCATGATCAGTCACGTGATCAGTGCATGATCAGTCACGTGATCAGTACATGATAGCTACGTGATCAGTGCATGATCAGCCACGTGATCAGTGCATGATAGCCACGTGATCAGTGCATGATAGCCACGTGATCAGTGCATGATCAGTCATGTGATACGTGTGTGATCAGCCACGTGATCAGTGCATGATAGCCACGTGATCAGTGCATGACAGCCACGTGATCAGTGCATGAGAGCCACGTGATCAGTGCATGATCAGTCACGTGATACATGTGTGATCAGCCACGTGATCAGTGCATGATGAGCCACGTGATCAGTGCATGATCAATTACGTGATCAGTGCATGATCAGTCACGTGACCAGTACATGGTTGCTACGTGATCGTTGCATGATCAGCCACGTGAGCAGAGCATGATAGCCACGTGATCAGTGCATGATCAGTCACGTGATCAGTGCATGATCAGTCACGTGAACAGTGCATGATCATTTACGTGATCAGTGCATGATCAGTCACGTGACCAGTATATGGTTGCTACGTGATCATCCATGACAGCCACGTGAGCAGTGCATGATAGCCACGTGATGTGTGCATGAGTTACGTGAGCAGAGTATGATCAGCCACGTGATCAGTGCATGAGTGCCACGTGATCAGTGCATGATATGTCACGTGACAGTGTGTGATCAGCCACGTGAACAGTGCATGTTCAGCCACGTGATCAGTGCATGATAGCCACGTGATCAGTGCATGATCAGCCACGTGATCAGTGCATGATCAGCCACGTGATCAGTGCATGATCAGTCACGTGATCAGTGTATGATCAGCCACGTGATCAGTGCATGATCAGCACGTGATCAGTGCATGATCAGCCACGTGATCAGTGCATGATAGCCACGTGATCAGTGCATGATCAGTCACGTGATCAGTGCATGATCAGCCACGTGATCAGTGCATGCTCAGTCACGTGATCAGTGCCTGCTGAGCTGCGTGATTGCTGTCTGTCATCTGCTTGACAATTGCCAGCTGAGCTGCACGATTCCTGCCTGCTCAGCTGCTTGATTATTGCCAGCTGAGCAGCATGATTCCTCACACCTGAGTTCCATGATTATTGCCTGCTGACTGTTTGATTCGTGCCTACTCAGCTCTTTGTTTATTGCCTCCAGGCACATGATCAGTGTATGATAGCAAACATGATCAGCGCATGATCAGTCACATGATCAGCGCCATTAAGTCACGTGATCACTACATGATAGTCATGTGATCAGTCCATGCTCAGTCACGGTATCAGTGCATGATCAGCCACGTGATCAGTGCATGATCTGTCACAAGATTAGTGTATGATCATCCACGTGATCAGTGCATGGGCAGTCATGTGATCAGTGCATGATATAGACGTGATCAGTGCATGATCAGTCAGTGATCAGTGCATGATAGCCACGTGATCAGTGCATGATCAGCCACGTGATCAGTGCATGATCAGCCACGTGATCAGTGCATGATCAGTCACGTGATCATGTGTGATCAGCCACGTGATCAGTGCATGATGAGCCACGTGATCAGTGCATGATCAATTACGTGATCAGTGCATGATCAGTCACGTGACCAGTACATGGTAGCTACGTGATCGTGCATGATCAGCCACGTGAGCAGTGCATGATAGCCACGTGATCAGTGCATGATCAGTCACGTGATCAGTGCATGATCAGTCACGTGATCAGTGCATGATCATTTACGTGATCAGTGCATGATCAGTCACGTGACCAGTATATGGTAGCTACGTGATCATTCCATGACGAGCCACGTGAGCAGTGCATGATAGCCACGTGATGTGCATGAGTTACGTGATCAGTGTATGATCAGCCACGTGATCAGTGCATGAGTGCCACGTGATCAGTGCATGATAGCCACGTGATCAGTGCATGATCAGTTACGTGATCAGTGCATGATCAGCCACGTGATCAGTGCATGGTCAGACACGTGAACAGTGTATGATCAGCCACGTGATCAGTGCATGATATCCAAGTGATCAGTGCATGATCATCACGTGATCAGTGTATGATCAGCCACGTGAACAGTGCATGCTCAGTCACGTGATCTGGGCCTGCTGAGCTGCGTGATTACTGTCTGCTCATCTGCTTGACAATTGCCAGCTGAGCTGCACGATTCCTGCCTGTCATCTGCTTGACAATTGCCAGCTGTGCTGCGTAATTCCTGCCTGCTCAGCTGCTTGATTATTGCCAGCTGAGCAGCATGATTCCTCACACCTGAGTTCCATGATTATTGCCTGCTGACTGTTTGATTCGTGCCTACTCAGCTCTTTGTTTATTGCCTCCAGAGGCACATGATCAGTGTATGATAGCAAACATGATCAGCGCATGATCAGTCACATGATCAGCGCCATTAAGTCACGTGATCACTACATGATAGTCATGTGATCAGTCCATGCTCAGTCACGGTATCAGTGCATGATCAGCCACGTGATCAGTGCATGATCTGTCACAAGATTAGTGTATGATCATCCACGTGATCAGTGCATGGGCAGTCATGTGATCAGTGCATGATATAGACGTGATCAGTGCATGATCAGTCTCGTGATCAGTGCATGATAGCTACGTGATCAGTGCATGATCAGTCACCTGATGGGTGTATGATCATTCACGTGACCTGTACATGGTAGCTACATGATCATTGCATGATCAGCCACGTGAGTAGTGCATGATAGCCACGTGATCAGTGCATGATCAGTCACGTGATCAGTGCATGATCAGTCATGTGACCAGTACATGGTAGCTGCGTGATCATGGCATGATCAGCCACGTGAGCAGTGCATGATAGCCACGTGATCAGTGCATGATCAGACACGTGATCAGTGCATGATCAGTCACGTGATCAGTGCATGATCAGCCACGTGATCAGTGCATGACCAGGCACGTGATCAGTGCATGTCCAGCCACGTGATCAGTGCATGATAGCCACGTGATCAGTGCATGATCAGTCACGTGATCAGTGCATGATCAGTCATGTGATCAGTGCATGATCAGCCACGTGATCAGTGCATGACAGCCACGTGATCAGTGCATGATAGCCACGTGATCAGTGCATGATCAGTCACGTGATACATGTGTGATCAGCCACGTGATCAGTGCATGATGAGCCACGTGATCAGTGCAGGATCAATTACATGATCAGTGCATGATCAGTCACGTGACCAGTACATGGTTGCTACGTGATCGTTGCATGATCAGCCACGTGAGCAGAGCATGATAGGCACGTGATCAGTGCATGATCAGTCACGTGATCAGTACATGATCAGTCACGTGAACAGTGCATGATCATTTACGTGATCTGTGCATGATCAGTCACGTGACCAGTATATGGTTGCTACGTGATCATTCCATGACGAGCCACGTGAGCAGTGCATGATAGCCACGTGATGTGTGCATGATTACGTGAGCAGAGTATGATCAGCCACGTGATCAGTGCATGCCACGTGATCAGTGCATGATATGTCACGTGACAGGTGTGTGATCAGCCACGTGAACAGTGCATGTTCAGCCACGTGATCAGTGCATGATAGCCACGTTGATCAGTGCATGATCAGTTACGTGAGCAGTGTATGATCAGCCACGTGATCAGTGCATGGTCAGACACGTCAACAGTGTATGATCAGCCACGTGATCAGTGCATGATATCCAAGTGATCAGTGCATGATCATCACGTGATCAGTGTATGATCAGCCACGTGAACAGTGCATGCTCAGTCACGTGATCTGGGCCTGCTGAGCTGCGTGATTACTGTCTGCTCATCTGCTTGACAATTGCCAGCTGAGCTGCACGATTCCTGCCTGTCATCTGTTTGACAATTGCCAGCTGTGCTGCGTAATTCCTGCCTGCTCAGCTGCTTGATTATTGCCAGCTGAGCAGCATGATTCCTCACACCTGAGTTCCATGATTATTGCCTGCTGACTGTTTGATTCGTGCCTACTCAGCTCTTTGTTTATTGCCTCCAGAGGCACATGATCAGTGTATGATAGCAAACATGATCAGCGCATGATCAGTCACATGATCAGCGCCATTAAGTCATGTGATCACTACATGATAGTCATGTGATCAGTCCATGCTCAGTCACGGTATCAGTGCATGATCAGCCACGTGATCAGTGCATGATCAGCCACAAGATCAGTGTATGATCATCCATGTGATCAGTGCATGGGCAGTCATATGATCAGTGCATGATATAGACGTGATCAGTGCATGATCAGTCTCGTGATCAGTGCATGATAGCCACGTGATCAGTGCACGATCAGTCACGTGATCAGTGTATGATCAGTCACGTGACCAGTACATGGTAGCCACATGATCATTGCATGATCAGCCACGTGAGTAGTGCATGATAGCCACGTGATCACTGCATGATCAGCCACGTGATCAGTGCATGATCAGTCATGTGATCAGTGCATGGTAGCTGCGTGATCAGGGCATGATCAGTCACGTGAACAGTGCATGATAGCCACGCGATCAGTGCATGATCAGTCACGTGATCAGTGCATGATCAGCCACGTGATCAGTGCATGATCAGCCACGTGATCAGTGCATGATCAGTCACGTGATCAGTGTATGATCAGCTACGTGATCAGTGCATGATCAGCCACGTGATCAGTGCATGATTGCCCACGTGATCAGTGCATGATCAGCCACGTGATCAGTGCATGATCAGTCACGTGATCAGTGCATGATCAGTCACGTGATCAGTGCATGATCAGTCACGTGACCAGTGCATGGTAGCCACGTGATCAGTGCATGATCAGCCACGTGAGCAGTGCATGAGAGCCACGTGATCAGTGCATGATCAGCCATGTGATCAGTGTATGATCAGCCACGTGATCAGTGCATGATAGCCACGTGATCAGTGCGTGATGGGCCACGTGATCAGTGCATGAGTGCTACGTGATCAGTGCATGATCAGTCACGTGATCATGTGTGATCAGCCACGTGATCAGTACATGATGAGCCACGTGATCAGTGCAGGATCAGTCACGTGATCAGTGCATGATCAGTCACGTGATCAGTGCATGATTACTACGTGATCGGTGTACATCAGCCACGTAGAGCAGAGTGCATGATCAGCCACGGGATCAGTGCATGATCAGTCACGCGATCAGTACATGATAGCCATGTGATCAGTGCATGATCAGTCACATGAGCAGTGTGATCAGTCACGTGATCAGTGCATGTGCAGCCACGTGAACAGTGTATGATCAGCCACGTGATTAGTGCATGATAGCCGTGATCAGTGCATGATCATCACGTGATCAGTGCATGATCAGTCACGTGAACAGTGCATGTTCAGTCACGTGATCTGGGCCTGCTGAGCTGCGTGATTACTGCCTGCTCATCTGCTTGACAATTGCCAGCTGTGCTGCACAATTCCTGCCTGCTCAGCTGCTTGATTATTGCCAGCTGAGCAGCATGATTCCTCACAGCTGAGTTCCATGATTATTGCCTGTTGACTGTTTGATTCGTGCCTACTCAGCTCTTTGTTTATTGCCTCCAGAGGCACATGATCAGTGTATGATAGCAAACATGATCAGCGCATGATCAGTCACATGATCAGCGCCATTAAGTCACGTGATCACTACATGATAGTCATGTGATCAGTCCATGCTCAGTCACGGTATCAGTGCATGATCAGCCACGTGATCAGTGCATGATCAGCCACGTGATCAGTGCATGATCAGCCATGTGATCAGTGCATGGTCAGTCACGTGATCAGTGCATGACCTAGACGTGACCAGTGCATGATCAGCCACGTGATCAGTGCATGATAGTCACGTGATCAGCGCATGATCAGTCACCTGATGGGTGTATGATCAGTCACGCGACCTGTACATGGTAGCTACATGACCATTGCATGATCAGCCACGTGAGCAGTGCATGATAGCCACGTGATCACTGCATGATCAGTCACGTGATCAGTGCATGATCAGTCATGTGATCAGTACATGTTACCTGCGTGATCATTGCATGACCAGCCACGTGATCAGTGCATGATAGCCACGTGATCAGTGCATGATCAGTCACGCGATCAGTGCATGATCAGTCACGTGATCAGTGCATGATCAGCCACGTGATCAGTGCATGATCAGCCACGTGATCAGTGCATGATCAACTACGGGATCAGTGCATGATCAGTCACGCGACCAGTACATGGTAGCTACGTGATCATTGCCTGATCAGCCACGCGATCAGTGCATGATAGCCACGTGATCAGTGCATGATAGCCACGGATCAGTGCATGATCAGTCATGTGATACGTGTGTGATCAGCCACGTGATCAGTGCATGATATCCACGCGATCAGTGCATGACAGCCACGTGATCAGTTCATGAGAGCCACGGGATCAGTGCATGATCAGTCACGTGATACATGTGTGATCAGCCACGTGATCAGTGCATGATGAGCCACGATCAGTGCAGGATCAATTACGTGATCAGTGCATGATCAGTCACGTGACCAGTACATGGTTGCCACGCGATCGCTGCGATGATCAGCCACGTGAGCAGAGCATGATAGCCACGTGATCAGTGCATGATCAGTCACGCGATCAGTACATGATCAGTCACGTGAACAGTGCATGATCATTTACGTGATCTGTGCATGATCAGTCACGTTACCAGTATATGGTTACGTGATCATTCCATGACGAGCCACGTGAGCAGTGCATGATAGCCACGTGATGTGCATGAGTTACGTGAGCAGAGTATGATCAGCCACGTGATCAGTGCATGAGTGCCACGGGATCAGTGCATGATATGTCACGTGACAGGTGTGTGATCAGCCACGCGAACAGTGCATGTTCAGCCACGTGATCAGTGCATGATAGCCACGTGATCAGTGCATGATCAGTTACGTGAGCAGTGTATGATCAGCCACGTGATCAGTGCATGGTCAGACACGTGAACAGTGTATGATCAGCCACGATCAGTGCATGATATCCATGATCAGTGCATGATCATCACGTGATCAGTGTATGATCAGCCACGCGAACAGTGCATGCTCAGTCACGTGATCTGGGCCTGCTGAGCTGCGTGATTACTGTCTGCTCATCTGCTTGACAATTGCCAGCTGAGCTGCACTGATTCCTGCCTGTCATCTGCTTGACAATTGCCAGCTGTGCTGCGAATTCCTGCCTGCTCAGCTGCTTGATTATTGCCAGCTGAGCAGCATGATTCCTCACACTGAGTTCCATGATTATTGCCTGCTGACTGTTTGATTCGCGCCTACTCAGCTCTTTGTTTATTGCCTCCAGAGGCACATGATCAGTGCATGATAGCAAACATGATCAGCGCGATGATCAGTCACATGATCAGCGCCATTAAGTCACGTGATCACTACATGATAGTCATGTGATCAGTCCATGCTCAGTCACGGCATCAGTGCATGATCAGCCACGTGATCAGTGCATGATCTGTCACATGATTAGTGTATGATCATCCACGTGATCAGTGCATGGCAGTCATGTGATCAGTGCATGATATGCAGACGTGAACAGTGCATGATCAGTCCCGTGATCAGTGCATGATAGCCACGGATCAGTGCATGATCAGTCACCTGATGGGTGTATGATCAGTCACGTGACCAGTACATGATAGTCACGTGATCATGCATGATCAGCCACGTGAGCAGTGCATGATAGCCACGCGATCACTGCATGATCAGTTTCACGTGATCAGTGCATGATCAGTCACGTGATCAGTACATGGTAGCGTGATTCTCGTGGCATGATCAGCCACGTGATCAGTGCATGACGATAGTCACGGTCAGTGGGTGCATGATCAGTCACGAGACAATGGTGCATGATCAGTCACTTGATCAGTGCATGATCAGCCACGGTGGATCAGTGCATGATAAGTATGATCAGTGCATGATTGCTACGTGATCATTGCATGACAGCCACGGAGCAGTGCATGATCAGCCACGGATGTGTGCATGAGCGTGAGCAGTGCATGATCAGCCACGTGATCAGTGCATGAGAGTT